>NW_026590222.1:267512-298939 GCF_907164565.1 Psammomys obesus
TGAACCCTTGTATAAAGGGAAATTAAGGAACAGAGATAGACACATATGGAGGAAAGCCATATAAAATGATGACAGACTTAAGTGGTATTTTATGAACCAAAGAACTTGCACATATGCCAACAAACTCCCAGGCTCTAGGAGTAACATGGCAGATTCATTTCAGAGTCCTGATCAGGAACCTGCCCCACTGGTAGTGTAATCTCAAACTTTGGTCCTCAAAACTGTGAGAAAAAATTTCTATTCAGTATGCCACCCAGTTGGTGGTACTTAAAGGGCTACACTAGAATACTCATTGGAAAAATTCTTCTGAGATCCCGAGGAAGATGGTACTTGCTATCACGTAGAGGAGAATGGTCATAATATTTTTATATTTTGGCTGTAAGAAAGTAATAGCAATTTGGTAAAGTAAAACAACATGGATTTATTATGTCAGATTCACATAGTCTTGATGAAACATTTTAGCAGAGACCAAGTTCTAGTTTTATTTGTTGTGATTTGCACAGCCTGGTCAAATTCCTTCCATGTACCTCTTTGGAAACATTAAAAACCATACCGTTCATTAAATAAAAATGCATACGTTAAGTACAACTTCCTTGTAAAACACAAACACAAATTCATATTGCAACTGGTGTTTAAAATCATAACTTTTACTCTTGCAAACATATAATTGAAATAATTTCCTAAAAACCATGGAAAACTAGTCATAATTTCATTCAAAAATATGTCTGTTAAAGACACAATCAACTAAGGAGTGCTGGGAGTGGTAGAAGTAGTCTTATTCAAAGAAGAGTATTATCAACTGGTTACCCAATACCAAATGGTCAGCCTTGGATACATAAGTGCAACTTACTTTGTACAGAGTAGATTATATTTATGTATTTAGGAATATATATGTATATACTTATATCATATACATATATATATACACACACAAGGCATTTTACGACAACTAATGAAAAAAAGGGCCATGAATTTGTAGAACGAAAACGGTATATGGGAGAGTTTAGAGAGAAGAAATGGAAAGGGGGTGGTGTAATTATAATCTCAAACAACAAGAGAAATAATTAAAAGAAAACAATAGTTTTAAATAAAATGAAATAAAAATATCAAATGAAAAACATACATGATATTAAAACATTAGATATTATTAGCCTGATGAGAAACCTGGAAGCATGTTTTGACACTATAGGAGATGCATCTTATGAGGTATTTGAAATAGATGCATCTAAGTTGATCCCATTTATAATGAGAAAAAGACAAATATGGTTTTTATTAATATATTACAACCCTTTATAGTTAGAAAGACTATCAATATATAAAAATGTGTAGATTTATTTTCTGTGTAGACCATGGTAAATATTTTAGAGGGTTTTCCCCCTTAACATGAATCCTGTAGTACAGTGTGTTCCAAATATAAACAATTTAAAATATTTTTTAGAGTACACCTGAAAATTGAAACACAATTAGCTAAAATCACATGAGTTTATTTACGACAGATTGCTTCAGGAATATCCTTAAGGATTCTCTGTGGGATTGCATCCAAGTCTGCCAGAGCCCGTAAACTTTCCTCTGCTTAACTCCAGATTCTCCAGAAGCTTTGACCTCTGCTGGTCTGGTCTTGAACATTTATTGACAGAGAGAAGGAAGGAAGGCAACAAACCCAGATGCATATGACGTTTTTCACATGAATTTGACATGCCTCTCATTCTCATTCTTAGTACTCACAGAGTAAGTTGTAAAGATGATATTTATTTTAACTACAATTTCATAGCAATACATAGAGCATAGTGATTATTTTACCTATTGAAATATTTACTTGTTATTTTGTTTTAAAGTATATATTTTTATTAATTACATTTTATTGACATTTTATCCCCCTTGGAGCTCTCTCCTTCTTTCTCTCCCAATTACATCCTCTCAACCCTTCTCCACCCATGCCCCTCCTCTAGTCCACTGATAGGGGAAGTCTTCCTCTCCTTCCTTCTGATCCTAGTCTATCAGGTCTCATCAGGAGTGGCTGCAATGTCTTCATCTATAACCTGGTATAGCTGTTACCCTCTCACGGGGAGGTGATCAAAGAGCAGGCCAATCAGTTCATGTCAGAGAGAGTCGCTCTTCCCATTCCTATGGAACCCAGTTGGACACTAGGTGCCATGGGCTACATCTGGGCAGGGGTTCTAGGTTATCTCCAAGAATGTTCAATGATTGGAGTATCAATCTCAGAAAAGATCCCTGTGTCCAGAATTTTTGGTTCTGTTGCTCTCCTTGTGGAGCTCCTGTTCTCTTCAAGACTTATTAACAAAATATGAAATGAAAAGGGGGACTCTGAGGAAATCCAAACAATCATTAGGACTTACTTCAAAAACCTATGTACCACAAAATTTGAAAATCTAAATGAAATGGATAATTTTCTTGATCAATTGCATTGAACAAAGTTGAATCAAGACCAGGTAAATCATTTAAATAGTCTTATATCCCCTACGGAAATAGAAGCGGTCATCAAAAGTCTCCCATCCAAAAAAAAAAAAAAAGCCGAGGACCAGATGGTTTCAGCACAGATTTCTACCAGAACTTCAAAGAAGAACTAACTCCAATTCTCTTTGAACTATTCCATAAAATAGAAACAAAAGGAACACTACCAAACTCATTCTATGAAGCCACAGTCACCTTGGTACCTAAACCTCACAAAGACCCAACAAAGAAAGAGAATTTCAGGCCAATCTCCCTTATGAACATTGATATAAAAATATTCAACAAAATCCTTGCAAACCGAATACAAGAACACATCAAATGTATCATCCACTATGACCAAGTAGGATTCATGCCAAGTATGCAGGGGTGATTCAGTGTAAGGAAACCCATCAATGTGATCCACCATATTAACAAACTGAAAGAAAAAAAAAACACATGATAATCTCCTTACATGCTGAAAAAGCATTTGACAAAATCCAACATCCATTTATGTTTAATGTATTGGAGAGATCAGAGATACAAGGCACATACCTAAACGTAGTAAAGGCAATATACAGCAAGCCTATAGTCAATATCAAAATAAATGGAGAGAAACTTAAATCAATACCACTGAAATCAGGGCCAAAGAAAGGCTGCCCACTCTCTCCATATCTCTTCAACATTGTTCTTGAAGTCCTTGCTAGAGCAATAAGAAAATTAAAGGAGATCAAAGGGATACAAATCAGAAAGGAAGAAGTCAAAGTATCACTATTTACAGATGATATAATAGTATACTTCAGTGACCCCAAAATTTCTACCAGGGAAAATCTACAGTTGGTAAACACCTTCAGCAAAGTGGCTGAATACAAAATTGACTCAAAAAAATTAGTAGCCCTCCTGCATACAAACGACAAAAGGGCCAAGAAAGAAATTAGGGAAACAACACACTTCACAATAGCCACAAAAGACATAAAGTACCTTGGTGTGACCCTAACCAAGCAAGTCAAAGACTTGTATGAAAAAAATTTTCAAGTCTCAGAAGAGAGAATTACAAGAAGATATCAGAAGATGGAAAGATCTCCCATGCTCATGGCTTGAAGTATTAACATAGTAAAAATGGCCATGTTACAAAAAGCAATCTACACATTCAATGCAATTCCCAACAAATTACCAACACGTTTCTTTACAGACCTTGAAAGAAAAATTCTCAACTTCATATAGAATAACAAGAAACCCAGAATTGCTAAAACATTCCTCTACAATATAAGATCTTCGGGAGGTATCTCCATCCCTGATCTTAAGCTGTACTATAGAGCAACAATTATAAAAACTTGCATGGTACTGGCATAGAAAAAGAATGGTGGATCAATGGAAATAGAAGACCCAAAAATAAACCCACACACTTATGGACACCTGATTTTAACAAAGATGTTAAAACCATACAATGGAAAAAAGATAACACCTTCAAGAAATGGTGCTGGTCTAACTGGATGGCTACATGTAGAAAAATGCAAATTGATCCATACTCATCACCCTGCACAAAACTAAAGTCCAAGTGGATCAAAGGTCTAAATATAAAACGAGACACAATAAACCTGTTAGAAGAAAAAGTGGAGAAGAGCCTTGAACTCATGGGCACAGGAGACAACTTCCTGAACAGAACATGAACAGCAAGGTCTCTAAGAGCAACAATCAATAAATGGGACCTCATGAAATTGAAAAGCTTCTGTAAAGCAAAGGACACTGTCGTCAGAACAAAACGTCTACCTACAGATTGGGAAAGGATCTTCACCAACCTTATACCTGACAGAGGGCTAATATCCAGTATATATAAAGAACTAAAGGAGTTTAAAAACAACAAATTAAGTAATCCAATTAAAAAATGGAAAACTGAACTAAATAGAAAATTCTCCATAGACAAATATCGAATGGCAGAGAAACACTCAAAGAAATGTTCATCGTCATTAGTCATCAGGGAAATGCAAATCAAAATGACACAGAAATTTCACCTGACACGCATCAGAATGGCTAACATCAAAAACTCAAGTGACAGCACATGCTGGAGAGGCTGTGGAGAAAGGGGAACCTTCTTCCATTGCTGGAAAATGTAAACTTGTACAGCCACTCTGGAAATCAATCTGGTGCTTTCTCAGACAACTGGGAATAGCGCTTCCTCAAGATCCAGCCATACCACTCCTAGGCAAATATCCAAAAGAGGCTCAAGTACAAAATAAGGACATTTGCTCAACCATGTTTGTAGCAGCTGTATTTGTAATAGCCAGAAGCTGGAAACAGCCCAGATGCCCTTCAACTGAAGAATGGATGCAGAAATTGTGGTACATCTACACAATGGAGTATTACTCTGCAATGAAAATTAAGGAAATCATGAAATTTGCAGGTAAATGGTGGGATCTGGAAAAGATCATTCTGAGTGAGTTGTCCCAGAAGCAAATAGACACACACGGTATATACTCACTCATATAGACATACAACATAGGATAAACCCTCTAAAATCTGTAAATCTAAAGAAACTAAGGAAGAGAAAGGACCCTGACTTAAACGCTCAATCCCCATCCTGAAAGGCAAAGGGGGTGGACATCAGAAGAAGAGGAAAACAGGAAACAACACAGGAACCTGCTACAGAGTGCCTCTGAAAGCCAGAAGAAGAAAACAGGAAACAACCTAGGAATCTGCCACAGAGGGCCTCTGAAAGCCTCTGCCCTGCAGACTATCAAAGCAGATGCTGAGCCTGATGGCCAACTGTTGGGCAGAGTGAATGGAATCTTATGGAAGAAGTGGGAAATAGTAAGAGCTGGAGAGGACAGGAACTCCACAAGAAGAGCAACAAAACCAGAAAAATTGAACACAGGGAACTTCCCAGAGACTCACACTCCAACCAAGGACTATTCAAGGAGATGGCCTAGAACTGCTGCACAGGTGTAGCCCATGGCAGTTCAGTGTCCAAGTGGGTTACATAGTAATGGGAAGTGGGACTGCCTCTGACATATTCTGATTGGCCTGCTCTTTGATCACCTCCCCCTGAGGGAGGAGCAACCTTACCAGGCCAGAGAAGATGACAATGCAGTCACTTCTGATGAGAACTGATAGATTAAGATCAGAAAGAAGGAGAGGAGGACTTCCCCTATCAGTGGAGTTGGGGAAGGGCATGTGTGAAGAAGAGGAAGAGAGGATGGCATCAGGAGGGGAGAAGAGAGGGGCTTACGGGGGGATACAAAGTGAATAAAGTGTAATTAATAAAAGTTAAATTTAAAAAATTATTCAAGAAAAAAAAAAACAACAACAACGAAATCATGAAATTTGCAGGTAAATGGTGGGAACTGGAAAATATCATCCTGCGTGAGCTATCCCAGAAGCAGAAAGACACACAGGGTATACACTCACTCATATAGACATACAATATAGGATAAACCTACTAAAATCTGTACACCTGAAAACACTAATCAAGAAGGAGGACTCTTGGTAAAATGCTAAATTTCTATCCAAAAAGGCAAAGAGGCTGGACATCAGAAGAAGGAGAAAAGAGGAAACAAGTCAGGAGCCTGACACAGAGGACCTCTGAAAAGCTCTGCCCTGCAGACTATCAATGTAGATGCTGAGACTTATGGGCAACCTTTGGGCAGAGTGCAGGGAATCTTAGGAAAGAAGTGGGAAACAGTAAGATCTGGAGAGGACAGGAACTCCACAAGGAGAGCAACAGAACCAAAATATATGAGCACAGGTGTCTTTCCTGAGGCTGCTATTCCAACCAGATAACCTAAGACCCCTGCACAGATGTAGCCCATGGCAGTTCAGTATCCAAGTGGGTTCCATTGTAATAGGAACAGGGAATGTCTCTGACATGAACTGATTGGCCTGCTCTTGAATTACCTCCCCATGAGGGGGAAGTAGCATTACCAGGCCACAGAAGAAGACAATGCAGCCACTCCTGATGAGACCTAATAGATTAGAATCAGAAGGAAGGAAAAGAACTCCTCCCCTATCAGTGGACTTGTGGAGAGACATGCATGCAAAGGGTGGAGGAAGGGAGGGAATGGGACAGGAGTAGGGAAAGAACCACAGGGGGGATACAAAGTGAATAAAGTGTAACAAATAAATAAATAAATAAATAAATAAATAAATAAATAACAAGGAAATCATGAAATTTGCAGGTAAATGGTGGAAACTGGAAAAGATCATCCTGCGTGAGCTATCCCCGAAGCAGAAAGACACACACGGTTTATACTCACTCATATAGATATATAATACAGGATAAACCTACTAAAATCTGTACACCTAAAGAAACTAATCAAGAGGGAGAACTCTGGCTAAAATCCTCAATCCCCACCCAAAAAGGCAAAGAGGATAGACACCAAAAGAAGAAGAAAACAGGGAACAAGTTAGGAGCCTGCCGCAGAGGGCCTCTGAAAGGCTCTGCCCTGCAGATTATCAAAGCAGATGCTGAGACTTATGGCCAACCTTTGAGGAGATTGCAGGGAATCTTATAAAAGAAGTGGGAGTTAGTATGACCTGGAAGGGACAGGAGCACCACAAGGAGAGCAACAGAAACAAAAAATCTGGGCACACGAGTCCTTCCCTGAGACTGATAGGCCAACCAAGTAGCATGCATGGAGATAACCCAGAATCCCTGCAAAGATGTAGCCCATGACAATTCAGTCTCCTAGTGGGTTCTATAGGAATGGAAACAGGGACTGTCTCTGACATGAACTGATAGGCCTGCTCTTTGACCACCTCCCCCTGATGAGGGAGCATCCTTACCAGGCCACACAGGAAGACAATGCAGCCACTCCTGATGAGACCTAACAGACTAGGATCTGAAGGAAGGAAAAGAAGACCTCCCCTACCAGTGGACTTGGGGAGGAGTGTGTGGGGAGGAAGAGGAGGAAGGAAGGGATTGGGAAGGGAGGAGGCACGGAACTATAGGAGGGGGATACAAAGTAAATAAAATGTAATTAATAAAAAATTAAAAAATAAACAAAAAAACAAACAAAAGAGCATACAATAGCTCGCAGAGGGTGTCACCTAGTGGCCGAATCTGGAGAAACTTGCCAGTTCTCAGATGAAGGCTTGCAGAGAGCAGCTCAGCTTGCCTTTCCTAGGTACCAACAACAGAAAAGGCTCTGTGTCCAGGAGAAAATACAAAAACACCAGCAGAAAAATCAAGAAACCTAATTAACTCCTTAGGCCAAACTTGCAGTGCTTACATTCAATCATTAACAGACAGATGGCCAGCCATTCACTCAACCCAAAGCAAAACCAAGTATTTTTTGGGAGGGTCAGCAATGGATTTGAGGTGGTCTGGTAACATTCATTTTCTTGGAAAACTCAGCAGTGTCTTCCAGACACTACATGGCAATTATTTTAAATTTTCATTTCCTCTTAGTTGTTTCATCTTTATGTTTAACCTTGCACAAACATCAAACTGTTTACTGGAGTCCTGGCTTGTAGACAGTACAGGAGGGGTGAAGACAAAAACCGATTCCCAGTGATAGTCAAGCTCTCAAATGCCACTGATACATAGATGCACTTATATTTCATGAAAGAGAGAGGAGAAATTTCATGGAGTGCAGATGTGAGATACTCTGATGCCCTTTACCATTGGAAAACCAATATGGACTTCAAGCTTTGATGTTCCCACCGAATTCATGTCTACAAAAAACTACTCCTATCCCATGAATTCAGTCACAGAGCATATTTTAGCACATGCTAGCATTCCCATTTCAGTGATCAAATGAATTTCTAATAGAATGTTGAGAAACGTAATCCCTACTATTAAAACTAGAGCAAAGCAATACTATTGTGCCAGGACTTTGTTTAAAAGAGGCTTTAGAGATCTTCCCCTAATGTTTACCAAATCTATTCTAACAGCTGGGTGATTTAAAAAAAGAAAACTCAACCTGTTTGTCTATATGGAAGTGAAATCCTAGGATAGGATAAAGGTTCCACAGCACAGAATACACTCTTGCGTATGGACAATAGTGAATTTGACCTGAATGCAATTGGTTTCTTCTACATTCAAGACCCAATGGTGCACATTCTTGAAATATCAGGACATTGTCTTGGAAGCAAAAGAAATCTATGTCATGAAATATTCCACAAAAAAAAAAAAAACGAACAAACAAACAAATAACCCAAGAATGCTGAAAAAAGTCCTGAATTCATTCACCTTTTTTTTTTTCTCAGCCATGCTAGTATATTTCACCAGGCGGTAACATCCAGTAGGAGCACTGGAAAGGATTGAACAACATGGGTTAATACAACATGTCAGCAGGAATCATGGATACCACCCTCCAAGAATACAGTAGTTGAATGCTGTCTACCGCAATCACGTTAACCATGTCATATAACACAGGTGTATAACCACTGAGATTATGGAGAGAATCCAGTGTAAAAATCATACAATGTTCCAGGACTCCAGTTCTTCCCTCGAGTCTGGTAATACAGGCTTATAATGAAAAATGATAGCAATGAGTATGATGAATAACTCTCAACAGATGAACCTCCACAGCCCCTCAGCTCCAAACAGCAGGTCTCTCACACTATCCTGGCTCTCATCCTTGACACTCAGGAAATGACTGGGTAATAAGTCAAGACAACTGAGTCACCATCCCCCACTCTCTAATTAAACCAGGCAAACAGGAGGAGTCCTGGGTGTCTGCCCTACACACTCTACTTCCCTGGTTTTACATCTCATCTCAGGCCGTACTGACCGAAGTCTTGATTGTCTTCATCAGCAGGCTGAACACCTCAAACCCACCACACTCAGGGTTTCCCCACTATTGCCTCATAGCCAAGACACTCTTCTAACTGTTGTCCACGGAACAGCCTAACATCGAGTAAAGCTCACAGCTTAGGAACTGAGTATGTGTTTGTTCTACATAACTTTCTGCTTATTTCCTTTTCAGTCAGGGAACAAATGTGTATTTCAGTACATGCACTTTGGCAGGGGATATACTGCCACACATACCAAACAAAACCCTGGGTGAGAAAGGAATCAGTAAGGATTGGTAGGCAGCCACCTACCTATGAAGTAACTTACCCTTTGCATATTCTGAAAGCTAAGTGGGCTCACAGAGTCAATGTTGATATATGAAGTTCCTGGGACCATGGAATACCCCACCAACACCAAATCTCCTTTGAAAGGCCTGAATGCTGAAACAGTCAACAAAGTTAGAAGTGTAAGAATTGTACTAGAGTCACATCCCATTTCCAAAGGCCCTTTGTCACAGCAATATGCTGACCAACATTTCTTGCATGTAGGGTAACTGTTCCAAAGGCTTAGATTCCTCACATAGCTTACTTATGGAGGGAAAGCTTAGGCCCTTTTAATGATGGGTATCTACAATGATTTGTCAGGCATTGATAATGACATGAGTGTGCCTGAGAATGGAAGTTATGGCTAGGAGCACTGGATTTACTCAAGGGGTCACACTGATATCTCTTTTGAGGATGGTGGCTAGCTACATATTACAGTCACATGCTTGAACCTTGGTACCTGGTCTAGGGACAAAATATTAGAACCTAACTGTTGAGTGTTCTGGAAAGAGGACACAAAGAGAAAGAGACCTGTCTGCACCTTTGCTTTAAAGTGATGGAAGTATTTTCAAGGTAAATCTCTTACACATTTGTGATGCTCTCCCTGATTTGATTTTTAATGCATTCTGATGCACTGGCAAAAAGACTATGATCTCAACACTCAGAAGGACCAGGGAAGTGATTCCTAATCTCATGAACAATTCTCACATATGTTGTTTGTTTCAGGTAACATTGACGAAGCCTATGCCACAAATCAAAATAAAAAAAAATAGCCAAATAAATGAATCAATTAGTGAAAACCACCTGGACACATGATGATGACATTCACAGGGGACAGAATCTGTAGGGGATGTTTAAAGTATTGCCCTTTTCCCATTAATTGTGCCTTACTTTCAATTTCAAGAACGTTCCCTACACTCTCAAGAGCTTCTAACCCAAGCCCAATACCTATATGCCTTGCTCAATGTTGTTAAAGCTATAAATCCTACCTCCAGAAAACAAGTGTATAGGAAAAGAAACATCCTTGCTAACGTAGATGTTGTCCTGCATTACGAGAGTGACACATTTAATACAAAATCTCTTGCCAAGTTTTGATGGATCCTTACAGTCAACTGGATTGTTCATAATTTTCACCTATCTCCTACAAGAGAAGGAGATAGTATCTGCAGGTAAAACAACAATTATATTCAGGAGTTTGTACACTTACCAAGGAGTCGCCATTAAAATAACAGGTTTTAGTGGGTTGACCTCTCACAATTTTGAGGATACTTGCAGGGTATAGTTCTGTGTCAGAGACAATGGACTCAATTATTCCTATCACACAGCCCTCCTGCTGCAGAAAGCTTTTAAACACGTCTTCTCAAACCTCCAACAAGCATTTTCTATTAAAGATATGCTATGGACCTGAGATGATGGCATAAATTCTGTGTTCTTGCTCCATGGACTACTAATTGCCTTGCAAATGTGAACTTCACACCTTTGTTTAACTCACTTACAAACTTACCTTCTGACCTTAGGAATACAGTGCTCTTGCTTTCTGGAAATTCAAAATTCAACAGTGTAAAATACATTTAAATATCTACTCCTGAGCAAGTTGTAATCATGGTTGTCACTCAAATTAGAGAATTGTTTTGCACATGTATGCAGAAAGAAATTGCTAGAATGACATGGCGTGGGGTAACTGGAGGAAATGGGCTTTGAGGTACATGGGAAGGAAGAGAAATGGGTTTCCTGGCAGACAGGAGTGGAGCACAAATACTTCGACATAGACAAGAATGAACAGCACAATTTTGGACAAGGGAGAAAAACATGCTAAGCCCTATGTGGACTGAGTACAGGAGCTCTTAATGCCTTGGAAGAAGTAACCCAGAAGAGATTGCAAAGACAAGTCATGCAAGGCTGGCTCCATTTACCTACAGTCTGGAAGGATACTATGTTCGTGGCTTATCAAAGATAATGACCCTTATTGGAAGTATTTTTCCTTTGAAATTATCAATGTATATCCTTTATATGGAAATAGAATAGACACATGAGTACAAACCAGAAAACCATCTCCTACAAACCGTACTGTCTAATTCCATTATCCAGAAACAGTGACTGGCTGCCTGTTTGAAAAGCAAAAGTGAGCAATATGCATGCTATTGAAATATCTCAGGAAGACACAGAAAAGGACTGCAGAAAGGGCCATCTGGACTCACCATTGGGAAATGTGGAACAATTTGTGAGCTGCATCCCCCATCACATGGTACTTAGTTTGGATGCACTCATTATGTGTAGAGGGAGAAGAGTAATGATAAGTTCTTGTTCTATGATCCCTGATGGATGCTGGAGTCACTGATACCAAAGGCTGTTACATGTCTTTTCTAAACCTAAATACTTTCCATTTCTACCTCTCACTTGGTATACTACTGGATAGTTACCAGTACAGATGGGATGGTCCTTCTCCCAGGATTGCTTGCACTGAGGAGACAGAAGCTCAGCTCCTGTCTGACTGTTCACCACCACTTATGTAAGCATGCAGGGGAATGATCATCTCAAACTCTGACTCTTCTGCATCCTGAGTCTACACTAATGCACAAGCATGCTGAACCCTAAATCATTTCTGAGTTTTCCTGGCAAGTTTCCATTCTCCCAGTTGTCATTTTTCTCACCATAGAAATACCACCAACAATCAAAGCAAAGAGTGTAGATAGAGTCTAAGACCAAGAAAGGCTCCAAGATACGGTTTGTCCCTGCAACCAAATGAAATAAAGTGGATGGTCCAACTCATGATGCATCCTTCTGTTAGCACCCATATATCAAACTCAGGCTGACTGTTTTCATGACGTGTATAGCTCTCTGAAAAAAATAGAGTACAGTATTTAAGTCCTGTAATTCCAGCACTTAGGAGTCAGAGGCTGCAAGTTTGAGGCTAGCCAAGGGGTCATCGTTAATTTGAGGCCATGTGATGTATAGAGTAAGACTCTCTCACATAAAACTAATATTCAAAACAGAAAATTTACCTCAGATTGTTTATCTGAAACAAGGCCTTAAGTTGTAGCCCTGGATGACATGAACTTATTATGTAAACCATTCTGACTTTGAACTCACAGAGATTCTATATGCCCTTTGCCACCCAATGGTATAATTAAAGACATGTACCATGATGCTATTCATGAGTTGACTGCAATTTAACATTTCCTGCTATAACGAAGAGATACATGCAAACAATATGCTTACAGGTTAAGAAAATTGTACATAATAACAAGAAAAAGGGGATATGGGTTATATAATAGGTTACATACACTCTTTTCTTAATAAAGAACTTTTTCCTAACGAATTAAGATGGGTCATACTAATGAAAAATGCAAAAATGATTTTCTTTTGTATGTATGTTTTCTTTTTGTTTTTTTTTAATTAAAATTTATTCACTTTGCATCCCAGCTGTAGCCCTGTCCCAATTCCGTTCCCAATCCCTTAATCCCTCCCTCTTCTCCTCCAATACTTTTCACCAGTCCACTGTTAGGGGAGGTCATCCTCCACTTCCACCTGATCCTAGCATATCAGGTCTCATCAGGAATGTCTGCTTTTATTTTTTTAACTTAGAGGATAAGAGTTTCTTTATTCTGGAACGAAATATGACTGACAATGTGCTTTATCACACTTCCTGGGGAGAGAAACACTAAGCCCATTCACCTCAGATTGGTACCAATGAGGATCATTTCACCAAAGCCCAACATTGTGAGAAATGTGAGTTTATACACACCCTAAAGAGACATTATTACAGGAATGTGGGTGACCCCACCTAGAAAAGCACAGTAAGTACACCATGGCCCAGAACTCAGATTCAGTCACCCAAAGACACTTTAAGTATTTAGGAAATTCTGAAAAAAAAAAAACATGACTCTGATTTTCAGTTCTCAATTTTTTGGTAATTTTACAATACTAATAATGATAATGATAAATGTGCCTTGCATATCAGTACTGATAAAAAGTTTTTTCTGTAGCCTATGCCTGAGGCTATACATTAGAACAGTATAGCCAAACTTTATTTGAGAATAGTCATTAATGTGCAAATACCTGAGCTAATTATGTTGCTAGAACTAACTCTTACAAAATCTATGACAGAACTTTGTTGCACAGTAAATACAGCTTGAATATTGTATAAAACAGTATAAAATATGTTATATTTATCAAACTACTTCTAATTGTTTGTATTCATAGAAGAGAAAATAAATTTTTCCTATCAGTGGAAGTTGCAGATTATATGAGTTCGCATAATTGTCATCATTCAACATATTTAAATACTGAAGACAACTGAAACAAATCTTTAGGAAGAGAAAAAACATGATACTGCAACCACATATCAGAACAAACCGATTAAACTCACCCTACATTAGTGTTGGTCTTATGCAGAAGAGAAATCAAAGTCCCACTAAATTAAGAGACTCTGGGGAAACTCAGTGTTACCTTGATGGCACTCAGGACCTGAGTTCTTTCATCTTCTTCCACAAGAGCGATGACATTTAGTCAGATTCTCAAAAGCATATTATCACAGACTACGTCAGTGTGGAAGAATATGGATTTGTTAATTCATCCATAATTGGTACACAAGCTGGTCACGACTCCATGCACAGACTGCAGGTTTGAGCTGTCTATTAAACAGGAAACAAAGGTCACACTGGTTCATGTCAAATGCAAGCAACAAGTATTCAGGAGCTCTGCTCTGACCATCTGTACTGTCTATTTTTATGGTAACTTGACACATACTAGAGTAATTAGAGTGGAAGGAACCTCAGTTGAGAAAATGTCCCCACAAGATCAGATTGTAGGCAACCCTGTAAGGCATTTTCTTAATCAGTGCTTGATGGGATGGTGGTCTTGGGTTCTATAAGAAAGCAGGCTGAGCAAGCCATGGTCTCTGCATCAGCTCCTGCCTCCAGGTTCCTGCCCTGCTTGAGTCCCTTTTCTCACTTCTTTCAATGATGAACAGTGGTGTGGAAGCAAACACTCTCCTTCAAACTTGATTTGGTCAGTGTTGCATCATAGCAAAGCAACACTATACACCACCCCTGTAGATATGAGCGTATAACATCACCTGTCTGAACATAAGACAATAACCATATCCCTCTCTGGGGAATGCTCAAGAGCATCTTCCAAGGGCAAGATGCAAAGTCATCCTGACAACACAGTTCACACTTCTGTCTCATGTTCTGTGAGTGGGTCCAAACACCATCCCACCAAAGCAGCTTGGGCCACAGTATAGTATTTGTCTTACTCTCGTGAACTCAGGGACATCCTCAGCTCAACAGCCACCCAGGATGGTGGCAGACTGCTCCCCACTGTTCCTGCCCACTCTACCTCATCTCATGTTGGAAGAGAACCTTTCTGGAGAGTCTCGCTGAGTGGCAGACAAGGGGGCTAACTCCAAGAGGATTACCTTGAGGATGTTCTTCAGGTGCTTCCACGGAGTTCTTATTCCATTGAAATAAAGCAGATATCCTCCGTAGAAGATTTAGCATGGTGGAATCACTATCAGCCTGGGCAAGGCTTGATGTTTACAGATGAATCATCAGGTCTCTGTTGTGTGTCTCCAGGACTGTGGGCCCAGTCTCCAGTCTCTATGGGATGTTAGTGAACGTCTAGACGGACACACTCAGGAGAGCCAGGGACAAGGTTCTTCCCTGGCTGCTGTCCACTTCCCTTAAGCTCCCCAGCCAGGGAGTGCCCACCTTCATCTGCTCGCCAGCCAAATAGAGTCAATGTTCTTGCCTATGTCACAGCTATAGACAATGAAAGGCACTGGATTGAGTCATTTGGCTCCTCCCTCCCATTGTGACTGCATCAGTAGGAAGGTCTCAGGAAAAGCTGCTTTTAGGTGCCCTTGGGTATTCACTGTGTATGAAAGGCCCTAACCTTACATTTTTTGTCACGGGATGAGGAGTTTGTCTTAGGAGGTGTGACAGAAACCAGAGTCCCTAAAAATCCACTAAAAATCATGCTTGATGATGGACATAAGCACTATCTACATAGTGGCAGTTTGAATTAGGGATAAAATGTGTTTGGGTGAGCTGGGCACAGTATCACACACCTATAATCCCTGCACTAAGGTAGCCAGAGGCAGGCAGATCTCTGTGAGTTTGAGGCAAGCATGGACTACGAAGCAAGTCCAGGACAGCCATGGCTACATCAAGAAACCTTGTCTCAAAACCAACCAACAACAACAACAAAAACCCAAAACAACAACAAAAACAAAAAACAAGAAAAACACCAAAAAAGAAAAAACAACTGCAGGCCCTGGTGGTGCACACCTGTAATCCCAGCACTAAGCAGAGGCAGACATATTTCTGTGAGTTTGAGGCCAGCCTGATCTACAGAGTGAGTCCAGGACAGACAAGCCTACACAGAAAAACTTTGTCTTCAAAAACAAACAAAACAAGAGCAACAAAAAGAAACCCAAAATGTTTGTGTTGTTCTTTAGAAATATAAAAGTATGAGGATAAAATTCTTGTTTTTGATTTGTTTTTTTCTTACTTTTTTAGTTTTTTTTTTTTTTTCAAAGTCTCTAGTTTGGAAACTAAAACCACAAATATCACCATCCAAAGAAGTCGGGCAGATGGAGGCAGTGCATCTATGGCCAGGATGGGGACAGTGAGGTGACCTAGAAAACAGAAGAGAGCGGTCAGAGCACCAGTGTAAGAAGCAGAGGCAGAGCATGGTCAGGGCTGCAGTGTCCTCCCCTTCAATGGGGACAGCCATCCAGAATCAATGTACCATATTCCCTCTCTTCAAGGAGAACCTGGTCTCCTTAAATTATCATTCAAATGGCAAAACCATGTGTATAGAGTAATCGATTCTTCAGAACACGTTGGGCCCTCTCTTTCCAATCCTGTATGAACAGGCATCAGAGATAATTCAAGATTACAGGAGTGACACTATGAACAAGAAAGGAGGGATCAACATCACAGCTCAAGGTTTCCAACCCTGCTAGGTATCTGGGATAGCAGGCAGGATTGGCAGGCTGTAGGTCGAGACAGGTAGAGGAAGGTAAGGTCTGTGATGTATCCCTCCTCCCCAACCCTCACTTCAGGTCCCCCAGGGTTCCTCTTTTGCATTGTCTCTTCTGGGAACAGACCATGTCATGGCCACTGCATGCTATAGCCTCAGCCTCTTCATCTCCTCGACCACCATTCACAGAGTTCCCTTCCTCCTCCTCTTCATGTTCTTCAGTCTCTGCCCCTTCACACCACACTACCTCTTGCAACTCTGCCAGGATTCTGAGTTGATACAACAGGGACCTTAACCTTCCCTCTGCTGCCCCAGGAGCCTCCCTGGGCCCCAAGCACAGGAAGATAGGAAGCCAGGGACTGTGCCAGGCAGGTACCATGTTTAAGATGGTAGCCATCTGCAACATGAAAAGACCACAGATGTCCAAGTAACCAGACCCACCCCATGGCCTCAGCAGGTTCAAGGGTCACACATCCACATGATGTATCTGAGCACTGCTGCAGGACAGTGGCTTCACACACACACACCCCTGCTAGGTATAAGCACCACAAGCTTGTATGAATAAACAAGAAACCCAGAATAGTTAAACAATCTTCTATAATAAAAGATCTTCTGAGAGATATCCATACCTGATCTCCAGATGTATTATAGAGGAACAGTAATAGAAACTGCATAGTCCTGGCATAGAAACAGACTGGTGAATCAATGAAATCACATAGAAGGCCCAGAAATAAACCCACACACCTATGGACACCTGATTTTTATAATTTTCTTATATTAATGACAGTTTATACACTTTGTAAGCTTGTACAACCACTTTGGAAGTCAATCTGTCACTTTCTCAGATAATTAGGAATAGTGCTTCCTCAAGATCCAGCCATACCACTCCTAGGCATATATACTAAGAATGTTCAAGCATACAACAAAGACATTTGGTCAACCATGTTCTTAGCAGCTTTTTTCATAATAGCCAAAACCTGGAAACAGCCCAGATGTCCCTCAGTTGAGGAATGGATACAGAAATTGTGGTACATTTACATAATGGAATACTACTCAGCAATTAATAACAAGGAAATCATGAAATTTGCAGGAAATGGTGGAAACCCGAAAAGATCATCCTGAGTGAAATATCTCAGAAGCAGAAAGACAAATAAGGCATATACTCACTTATAATTCGATATTAGATTTATAATGTAGGATAAACATACTAAAATCTCTACACCTAATTAAGCTAAGTAAGAAGGAGGACCCTGGGTAAGATGTTCCATCCTAATTCAGAAAGGCATACAGGGCATACATCAGAAGAGGGAGAAAACAGGGAACAAGACTGGAGCCTACCATAGAAGGCCTCTGAAATACTACCTAGAAGGGTAACAAAACCTAGGCCCAGGGGTCTTTTCTGAGACTGATATTCCAACCAAGGACTATGCATGGAACCTCTGCACACATATACTCCTGATAGCTCACTCTCTGAGGGGTTACCCTACTAAGCTTAACAGAGACTGTCTCTGACATGAACTCAGTGGCTGGCTCTTTGGTCACCTCCCCCTGAGTGAGGAGAAGCCTTACCAGTCCACAGAGGAAGACAATGCAGCCAGTCCTGATGATACTGCATATGGTAGGGTCAGATGGAATGGGAAGAGGTCCTCTCCACTCAGTGTACTTGAAGAGGGCCTGGGAGGAGCAAAAGAAGGGCCAGATTGGGAGGGGATGAGGTAGGGGGCTTCAAAATTGTAATAAATAAAAAATTAAGAAAAAATGCCTAGAGTGCAGCTGGAGAGAGGACTCTTTTGGTAAAATACTTTTCTTGCAAGCATGAGGACTTAAGGTAGGAGCCCAATGAGAGGACTTGGCTAAATAAGCCTGACCAAACCAACTTTGTGACAGGCTTCATTTTCTTGCTGGGACAGAACAGGCCTGAGTTTTCTGTTCCTCAGAAAAAGAACTTCAGTTCCAGGAAAAAATTAATAAAATAAAATAAAATAAAATAAAATAAAATAAAATAAAATAAAATAAAATAAAAAATAAAAAATAAAATAAAATAATAAAATAAAAAATAAAATAAAATAAAATAAAAACAGAAACTGGCTTCCCCAGACAATTGACCCAGTGAGATAAGGTTATTTAACTACTGATGTGAGAAGGACCTATACCCTGATTAGAGTCAAGTAGCCTTTGTGTCCATGGACGGTGCCCTGATTAAGGCATGTAACCTCTGTGAGATCCCCCCAGGTTGAGCAAATTTGAACCAGTTTAGAGAGTCCTCAGTTGCTAATCAAGCCCTAGCTATCCCTAGCCAATCGTCACTAGTGACACTTGGACCCTGGCTTTTGACCTGTGCCAATCACAATAAAGATGACCCAACGGTCCCTGACATTCCTCCAGTTAACCTTAAGTTGTGCTTACATGTTCATCTGGGGGTCAACATTCTGCCTGGATGATGATCCCTGCATGCTGGATCTCTGCAGAATAATTGCATTTTGTTGTTCGCATACTACTCAAGTTCAGAGTCATTCCTTCAGTGTCTTCCGGACCCTAACACCGAGACTTCATGTTACAAATTCAGGCTGGGTCATGGAACCCCTGCACATATATGTAGCAGATGTGCAGTTCTTCATGTTCGTCCTCCAACAACTGGAGCAGGGACCCTCTCTTACTCTGAGGGCTGCTTTTAGATCTCTTTCCTGAGCTGGAATGTCTTTTCTGATCTCAATGGGAAGAGGATGTGCTTAGTCCTGCTGAGCCTTGATGTGCCAGGGCAGGTTTTACCCGTGGGACAGATCTCCCCCTTCTCTGAGGACAAGGAGAGCAGAGAATGTTGGGAGGAGGATGGTTGCCTGGGAGGAAAGGTGGACCTGCAATTGAAATGTTAAATGAATTAATTAATTAATGGGAAAAAATCCAGGCTGGGTAGGTGGAGACAGGTAGAGCCTTGGATCCAGGCTCCTGGAATTGGTGACCCTCAGATTCAATGAGACCCTGTCTTACTACTTAAGTGAGAAATGATGAGGCTATACCTGAAATCTACCTACACACACACACACACACACACACACCATATACACGCACACATACACATATATGTACTCACATAGACACACAGGAACATGTGAGCACGCATACACATTATACAAAATTATTATTATTATTTTGGGTTTTATTAAGATAGGTTTTCCCTGTGTATCACTACTTGTCCTGGACTCACTTTTAGATCAAGCTGACCTCAAATGCAGAGAGATCTGCCTGCCTCTGCCTCCCAAGTGCTGGGATATAAAGCATGTCCCGCCACCACCCGGCTTCATATTTGCTTTTTAAATACTTGGAATACAAGGAATACAATGGAAGGAATACAATACAAGGAATACAATGCATTCCTTGTTTCTTGTAAGGCTATTTCAAAATCATCAGGATGTCTTTTTCCTTAATCAGTTTATAAGACTGAAACAATCCCTATAAAAATGTCAGTTATTTTCTGGAGAAAGGTAATATTATAAAAAGGGTCATTTAAAAATTATTTCTGGGGTTGGCTCAGCAACCCCAGGTAGATTGGCTCAGCAGTAAAGAGCAATGTTCTTCTAGAGGTCCTGAGCTCACTTTCCAGCAACCACATGTGGGTTACCACCATTTACAAAGGAATCTAATGCCCTCTTCTGGCATGCAGCTGTGCATGCAGATAGACCACTCAAACACCAAAACATATATGTACATAAATACATAAATTTAAAAATATTTCTTTTGTTTTGTGATTATAAATACATAACTTCTCCCTTCCTTTTCCACCCTCCAATTGGTACCATAGATCCTACTTTGCTCTTTTTCAAAGGTGAGCTTTCTGTTTGTTTGTTCGTCGTTGGTTGGTTGGTTGGTTGGTTGGTTGGTTGGTTGGTTGGTTGGTTGGTTGTTTTAAATAATGTACAAGTAAGAAAACACTAAAAGCAAACAGCTGCTTTGGGAGAAATTCCCTAGTGCACATACTAATCTCATGTGGAAAAATGACTCAAGCTGTTAAGCATGCTTGTTGTTATTGAAGAGGAAGCACCCACATGATGGCTCATAACTTATGTGTGTCTACGGTTTCAGAGGATTAGTGCTCTCTTCTGCTCTCTATAGGGAACAGACAGGCAAAACACACATAAATATACCAGGAAGGTGAGAGACAGAGACAGAGACAGATAGAAACAGAGACAGACAGAGAGAGACAGAGAGTGACTTCCTGTTAATCCCAGCATGAGGAAGGTGAATGTAAGGGGACCAGAAGTTTTAGGGTAACTGGATGCTGGATTCTGATCTCTAAGAGCAGTGTATACTCATGTGCTGTGTATATGTACATGCAGGAAAAAGCCCATACACAGTAAGTGTATACAGTTAAATAAATAAAAACAATAATGCATACAAGAGCCTCTAAACTTTAAATACAGTAGTGCTGTTCACACTGCTTCAGATTTTACACATTTTCTTTCTAAATGTTCAAGTCTACAAGGGATTATAAGCCTAGAAACTGGAAAATATTAGTCCTAAAGTCAGTAGCTCATTCCTGCTGCCTGAAAATTCCCTCAAGACTCTATCAGGTTGGCCCTCCAATGGAATGGAGCCTAGTACTCTGTGTGCACAGGTGCAGGCCTTATTCAGCCAATCATAGAAGTCCTTGTGTGAGACTGGCTTTTTTCAGACTCAAAGCACAAGTGTTGCTCAGAGACTGGGGTGGCGAAGCCGCTTTCACCATTGAGAAGCTGAGAACAGGAAGAGGCGTTTGTGAAGGTGTTCACCTGTGAGATGAACAGTAAGCCATGATCAGCTCTGATGAGGTTTGTTGGGGGTTAGTTGAGGCTTGAGGGGACAGAGCATCTGGCACCCAGGAGGCTGCTATGTGAGGAAAATCTGGTAGTGGCTTTTGCTGCTTGGTCCTCTGAGGAAAATCGAGATGGAGTACCTCAACAAAGGCAGAGGACTGCACAGGCAGGGACCTCAGAAGATTGGGAACCCTTGGAGGACACAATCTTGGGGCCTGGAAATAGAATAGGAGAACAGGTGGCAGGACCAGAGTGTGATTGGAAAGGCGGGAGCAGCAAACTGTAGGGAAGGAGCCATTGGGGCCTTGCGACTTTTGTATGGTGTCCCAAATCCTTTTGGTTTTTTTTTTTTTCTTCTAGCTTTCTTTTTTTTTGAATTTTATTTTTTTCTTATCAGTTACATTTTATTAACTCTGTATCCCAGCCGTGTCCCGATCCCTCATTCCCTCCCAGTCCCTCCCTCCCTCCCTCCCTCATCTCCAATGTGCCCCTTGCCAAGTCCACTGATAGGGGGAACCTCCTCCCCATTCATCTGATCCTGTTTTATCAGGTATCTTCAGGACTGGCTGCAAAGCTCTCCTCTGTGGCCTAACAGGACTGCTCCTCCCTTGGGGGGTGGGGAGGCCAAAGAGCCAGTCATTGAGTTCCTGTTAGAAATAGTCCTTGTTCCCCTCACTATGGGAAACCAATTGGTTACTGAGCTACCACAGGCTACATCTGAGCAGAGGTTCTAGGTTACATTCATACATGGTCCTTGGTTGCATGTCAGTCTCAGAAAAGACCCTGTGCCCAGATATCTTTGGTCCTTGTGGAGCTCCTATCCTTTCCTCATCAGTCTAACTCCCCTTCTTTCTTATGATTCCCTGCACCCTGCCAAAGGTTTGGTCATGAGTCTTTGCTTTGAAAATACTGCTAGTTAGAGTCTTTCCAATGCGCTCAGTAGACTCCTGTCAATGTTCAATGCGTATCCCATCTGTCCTTCAAAATGAGGATTGATAATCTTACCCCATGTCCGCTCTCTTGATTATCTTTTTTAGGTGTATAGATTTCATTATGTTTATTATATCTTATAGGTCTATATAAGTGAGTATATACCGTGTTTGTCTTTCTCCTTCTGGGATATTTCACTCAAGATGATCTTTTCTAGATTCCACCATTTGCCTGCAAATTTCATGATTTCCTCCTTTTTGATTGCTGAGTAGTATTCCATTGTGTAAAAATACCACAATTTCTGTACCCATTCCTCCGTTGATGGACATCTGGGTTGTTTCCAGGTTCTGGCTATTACAAATAAAGCTGCTATAAACATGGTTGAGCAAATATCCCTTTTGTGTACTTGAGCAAACTTTGGGTATATACCTAGCAGTGGTATAGCTGGGTCTTGAGGAAGCACTATTCCTAATTGTCTTAGAAAGCGCCAGATAGATTTCCAGAGTGGTTGTGCCAGTTTACATTCCCACCAGCAGTGGAGGAGGGTTCCCCTTTCTCCACAACCTCTCCAGCATGTGTTGTCCCTTGAGTTTAGAAGATCCAGAAATAAACCCACACACCTATAATACTCGATTTTTGACAAAGAAGCCAAAACCATTCAATGGAAAAAAGACAGCATCTTCAACAAATGGTGCTGGTCCAACTGGATGTCCACATGCAGAAAAATGAAAATAGATCTATATTTATCACCCTGCACAAAACTAAAGTCCAAGTGGATCAAAGACCTCAACATAAAACCAGATACTCTAAATCTGTTAGAAGAAAAAGTGGGGAACAGCCTAGAACTCATTGGCACAGGAGACAACTTCCTGAACAGAACACCAACAGCACAGGATCTAAGAGCAACAATCAATAAATGGGACCTCATGAAACTGAACAGCTTCTGTAAAGCAAAGGACACTGTCATCAAAACAAAACACCTGCCTACAGATTGGGAAAGAATCTTCACTAACCCTTTATCTGACAGAGGACTAATATCGAGTATATACAAAGAACTAAAGAAGCTGAAAAGCAGCAAACCAAGTAATCCACTTAAAAAATGGGGAACAGAGCTAAACAGAGAATTCTCGACAGAGGAATATCGAATGGCAGAGAAACACTTAAAGAAATGCTCATCCTCATTAGCCATCAGGGAAATGCAAATCAAAACGACCCTGAGATATCACCTTACACCCATCAGAATGGCCAAAATGAAAAACCCAAATCCTTTTGAAACAAATTGAAGACTCCTCCCTCTTCATTTTCCTCTCTGTGGTGTTAGTTCAGGATGGGCTGTATGGACATTGGAGAAGAGAGTGGCGAAGGAAGAGAGAACAGAAGAAAAAAGAGGAGAGATTGCAAGAGATTAATATGTAACCCGGGTTGGATTCTAACCACTGATCCCCCAGGTTCAATCGCTGACATATTGGAATTATAGACCTGCACGTCTGTGTTCAGACTTTTCTGCCAGTTGTGTTTTTGTAGGATGGGATCTTCCTTTGTAGCTGTGTCCGGGGCTAACTTGGGCTGACCTTGAATTTGTGATACTCAGATGCTGAAAATCCTCAGCTTCACCAATTCCTCAGCTTCTCAAATATCAGGCCTTTCTGTGAATGTGGTGATTGTGGGTGTTTTTTATGGATGGAGAATGGGGTCTTGCCATGAATAGATAATTGACATGTTTGTTATTTTTCTGGATAGCACCGTGATTTTATGTTTAGGCTGGGATAGAGCCATACAGACTTGCTGATTTTTCCTTCTTTTTTTCTTTCTTTCTTTCTTTCTTTCTTTCTTTCGTTCGTTCGTTCTTTCTTTCTTTTTGTTTGTTTTGTTTTTGTTTTTATAGACAGGGTTCCTCTGTGGGTAGCCTTGGCTGTCCTGAACTTGCTCTGTAGACCAGGCTGGCCTTGAACTCACGGAGATCCACCTGCCTCTGCCTCCCAGAGTGATGGGATTACAGAGTGTGCCACTGTGGCAGGCTTGCTTATCTCTTTGAAGGATGGGAGAATTCACATAGTGAATGCTGGTCTGGTTTGCCTTTTTTACATTGAGAACTGACTTTGTTAACTTTGGTTCAAACATATACATTTTTTAAAAAAAGGAAACACAAAGTTGGGAGAGGGACATGTTCACTGGGATTCATGGAGGAGATGGAGAGGAAAATGGCTATATATGTCACATTTCATGAATATGTTCATGAAGTTCTCAATAATAAAGAAAAATTATTAAAAATAAATGTAAAAAGAGAAAAACTATTAATCTGTCATTGAACTAAGATAATTATCTGATTTTCTTCCATTTTAAAGTTATTTATTTAAATGATACCTTTGGATTCAGATGACTTGAAAGATTTCTTTCTCTCTTTCTTTTAACTAAATGCTAACAGATAGAAGAGGAATCTTAGGAGATAGGATCATACCAAAAGAGGAGGAATTAGTATTTTTTTACTTTAATGACAAAGATAATGAGTGTTTCACAGATGGCTCTTTCTAAAGGTACAGCATACCCAATGTTGGCCATTGTTGGTAGCCTGTAATTCATTTGATTTTTTTTTTTTACCTAGTCACCTGAAATGGAATAAAATTTTGTCATAAGTTCCAATATACTTTATTTCTAAATTTATCTGTATATTCCAGTACCAGAGTTTTAGCAATGCATATAGTTTCTTTTGCCATTGTAGTCCCAGTATGTTGAGAAGTAGTTAATAAATTACTATGATTTTAGCCCAGGAAGACATGAACATTGTTCCTACAAAATACTGGCAATTTGGGAATTGATTTCATAAAATCTACAAAGAAATTATTTCATTTCTATGGCTGCTTCAAAAACTTACAATATCAAAACTTCCAGAGAAAAGCAAATCAAGATATTACTATATAATATAAAATATAACATAATTAATTTCAAATATGTTTTTATTTTTATTATTTTTTTGTCAATACAAAAAAGAGCCCAGTATTTAACAAGGATAAGAGGAAACGGCCTCTTTTTTTTTTAAATCTTTTATTTTTTTTTTATTAATTACACTTTATTCATTTTGTATCCCCCCATAAGCCCCTCCCTCCTCCCCTGCCGATCCCACCCTCCCTCCCCTTTCTGCATGCATGCCACTCCCCAAGTCCACTGATAGGGGAGGTCCTCCTCTCCTTCTTTCTGATCTTAGTCTATCAGTTCTCATCAAAAGTGGCTGCATTGTCCTCTACTGTGGCCTGGTAAGGCTGCTCCCCCCTCAGGGGGAAGTGATCAACGAGCAGGCCAATCAGATTATGTCAGAGGCAGTCCCTCTTCCCATTACTATGTAACCCACTTGGACACTGAACTGCCATGGGCTACACCTGTGCATGGGTTCCAGGTCATCTCCACAAATAGTCCTTGGTTGGAGTATGAGTCTCTGGGAAGTTCCCTGTGTTCAAATTATCTTGTTCTGTTGCTCTGCTTGTGGAGTTCCCGTTCCCTCCAGCTCTTACTATTTCCCACTTCTTACATAAAATTCCATTCACTCTGCCCATCAGTCGGCCATCAGGCTCAGCATCTGCTTTGACAGTCTATACTGCAGAAGCTTTCAGAGGCCCTCTGTAGCAGGTTCCGAGGTTGTTTCCTATTTTCGTTTTCTTCTGATGTACATCCTCTTTGCCTTTCAGGATGGGGATTGAACATTTTAGTTAGGGTCCTCTCTTTTGCTTAGTTTGTTTAGATGTACAGATTTTAGTGGGTTTATTCTATATTGTATGTTTATATGAGTGAGTATATACCGTGAGTGTCTTTTTGCTTCTGGGTCAACTCACTCAGGATGATCCTTTCCAGGTCCCACCATTTACCTGCAAATTTCATGATTTCCTTATTTTTCATTGCTGAGTAATACTCCATTGTATAGATGTACCACAGTTTCTGCATCCATTCTTCAGTTGAGGGGCATCTGGGCTGTTTCCAGCTTCTGGCTATTACAAATAAAGCTGCTACAAACATGGTTGAACAAATGTCCTTGTTGTGTACTTGCGCCTCTTTTGGGTATATGCCTAGGAGTGGTATGGCTAGATCTTGAGGAAGCGCTATTCCTAGTTGTCTGAGAAAGCGCCAGATTGATTTCCAGAGTGGTTGTACCAGTTTACATTCCCACCAGCAGTGGAGAAGGGTTCCCCTTTCTCCACAACCTCTCCAGCATGTGTTGTCCCTTGAGTTTTTCATCTTGGCCATTCTGATGGGTGTAAGGTGAAATCTCAGGGTTGTTTTGATTTGCATTTCCCTAATGGCTAATGAGGTTGAGCATTTCTTTAAGTGCTTCTCTGCCATTCGATATTCCTCTGCAGAGAATTCTCTCTTTAGCTCTGTTCCCCATTTTTTAAGTGGATTACTTGGTTTGTTGCTTTTCAGCTTGTTTAGTTCTTTATATATATTGGATATGAGTCCTCTGTCAGATAAAGGGTTGGTGATGATTCTTTCCCAATCTGTAGGCAGTCGCTTTGTTTTGATGACGGTGTCCTTTGCTTTACAGAAGCTTTTCAATTTCATGAGGTCCCATTTATTGATTGTTGCTCTTAGAGCCTGTGCTGTTGGTGTTCTGTTCAGGAAGTTTTCTCCTGTACCAATGAGTTCTAGGGTATTCCCCACTTTTTTTTCTAGCCGATTTAATGTGTCTGGTTTTATGTTGAGGTCTTTGATCCACTTGGACTTCAGTTTTGTGCAGGGTGATAAGTATGGATCTATTTTCATTTTTCTACATGTAGACATCCAGTTGGACCAGCACCATTTGTTAAAGATGCTATCTTTTTTCCATTGTATGGTTTTGGCATCTTTTTCAAAAATCAGGTGTCCATAAGTGTGTGGGTTTATTTCTGGGTCTTCTGTTCGATTCCATTGATCCACCATTCTGTTTCTATGCCAGTACCATGCAGTTTTGATAACTGTTGCTCTATAGTACAGCTTGAGATCAGGGATGGAGATACCTCCAGAAGATCTTTTATTGTAGAGAATTGTTTTAGCAATTCTCGGTTTCTTGTTATTCCATACGAAGTTGAGAATTTTTCTTTCCAGGTCTGTAAAGAATTGTGTTGGCAATTTGATGGGAATTGCATTAAATCTGTAGATTGCTTTTGGTAAGATGGCCATTTTTACTATGTTAATCCTGCCAAGCCATGAGCATGGGAGATCTTTCCATCTTCTCATATCTTCCTCTAATTCTTTCTTCAGAGACTTGAAATTTTTTTCATACAAGTCTTTGACTTGCTTGGTTAGGGTTACGCCAAGGTACTTTATGTCATTTGTGGCTATTGTGAATGGTGTTGTTTCTCTATTTTCTTTCTCAGCCCTTTTGTCTTTTGTATACAGGAATGCTACTGATTTTTTTGAGTTAATTTTGTATCCGGCCACTTTGCTGAAGGTGTTTATCAGCTGTAGGAGTTCCCTGGTAGAGTTTTTGGGGTCACTCATATATACTATCATATCATCTGCAAATAGTGATAATTTGACTTCTTCCTTTCCCATCTGTATCCCCTTGATCTCCTTCGACTGTCTTATTGCTCTAGCAAGGACTTCCAGCACTATGTTGAAGAGATATGGAGACAGTGGGCAGCCTTGCCTTGTCCCTGATTTCAGAGGGATTGCTTTAAGTTTCTCTCCGTTCAGTTTGATGTTGGCTATAGGCTTGCTGTATATCGCCTTTACTATGTTTAGATATGTGCCTTGTATCCCTGATCTCTCCAGTACTTTAAACATGAATGGATGTTGGATTTTGTCAAATGCTTTTTCAGCATCTAGGGAGATTATCATGTGTTTTTTTTTTTCTTTCAGTTTGTTAATATGGTGGATCACATTGAACCACCCCTGCATACCTGGGATGAAGCCTACTTGGTCATAGTGGATAATATCTTTGATGTGTTCTTGGATCCGGTTTGCAAGTATTTTGTTAAGTATTTTTGCATCAATGTTCATAAGGGAGATTGGCCTGAAATTCTCTTTCTTTGTTGAGTCTTTGTGAGGTTTAGGTACCAAGGTGATTGTGGCTTCATAGAATGAGTTTGGTAATGTTCCTTCTGTTTCTATTTTGTGGAATAGTTTGAAGAGAATTGGAGTTAGCTCTTCTTTGAAGGTCTGGTAGAATTCTGCGCTGAAGCCATCTGGTCCTGGGCTTTTTTTGGATGGGAGACTTTTGATTACTGCTTCTATTTCTTTGGGGGATATAGGACTATTTAGTTGATTTACCTGGTCCTGATTCAGCTTTGGTGAGTCAAATCGATCAAGAAAATTGTCCATTTCATTTAGATTTTCAAATTTTGTGGCATATAGACTTTTGAAGTAAGTCCTAATGATTGTTTGGATTTCCTCAGTGTCTGTAGTTATGTCCCCCTTTTCATTTCTGATTTTGTTGATTTGGGTGGTGTCTCTCTGCCTTTTAGTTAGCTTGGCTAAGGGTTTGTCTATCTTGTTGATTTTCTCAAAGAACCAGCTCTTGGTTTCATTGATTCTTTGAATTGTTTTATTTGTTTCTAATTGATTGATTTCAGCCCTGAGTTTGATTATTTCCAGCCGTCTACTCCTTTTTGGTGTGTCTGCTTCTTCTTTTTCTAGGGTTTTTAAGTGGGCCATTAAGTTGCTTGAATGAGCTGTCTCGAATTTCTTCTTGAAGGCACTTAGTGCTATGAACTTTCCTCTTAGCACTGCTTTCATTGTGTCCCACAAGTTAGGGTATGTTGTGTCTTCATTTTCATTGAGTTCTAGAAAGGCTTTAATTTCTTTCTTTATTTCTTCCCTGACCCAGGTGTCATTTAGTAACAAGTTGTTCAGTTTCCGTGAGTGTGTAGGCTTTTTGCTATTTCTGTTGTTGTTGAAGTCCAGCTTTATTCCATGGTGATCAGACAGGATACAAGGGATTATTTCAGTCTTCTTGTATTTGTTGAGGCTTGCTTTGTGACCAACTATATGGTCTATTTTGGAGAAGGTTCCATGAGGTGCTGAGAAGAAGGTAAATTCTTTTGTGTTTGGGTGTAAAGTTCTGTAGATGTCTGTGAGGTCCATTTGATTCATGACCTCTGTCAGAGATATTGTTTCTTTGTTTAATTTCTGTTTTGTTGACCTGTCCTTTGTTGAGAGTGGGGTGTTGAAAGGAAACGGCCTCTTGCAGAAGCAGATAACAATATGTGGTAATGTTTTCAAATATTTCATTTTTCCTGTTTAATAGAATTCTTCAAAAGTAGTGCCTGTGATCCCTTCACTAGAGAGGTGGATGAAAGAAAATCAGGAATTTAAAATCATCTTCAAATATGTAGCTAGTTCAAGCCCAGCCTGGTATCCTTGAGTAATTGCAACCACAAACACATAATAACTTTGAGAAGAGAGAGGGAGGGTAGGATAGGGAGAGGGGAGGGAGGGAGCTATAGGGTGGATACAAAGTGAATAAATTGTAATTAATTAAAATTAAAATTAAAAAAACTTCCATACATATGTGATTAAGTTGTTTACGATTACAAAGAGTTGGAAGAACAAATATAAACTTTGGACCATTGTAAAAAAATTAAAATAAAAAAACTGAAAAAAAATAAATTTGAACACTTGCAGCTGCATAAGATCTTCACACACACACACAGACACACACACACACACAAAAAAAAAACCCATAAAAACAAGGGGACCAGTTGGGCAGAAGACAGGTCTAAACAAGAGTGGGAAAGGGATAAAGAATGCAATTGGAGTAAACATGGATGAATTGTTCAAAATTTTAAAAAGTGTACCTTGGTTGTCTAACAAATATTTTATATGTTATATTGCATATGACATTTGATCCAAAGTGAATATTATATATTATAAATAATCAAAATGACTTTCTGTGTAAGGTTCTGTGTTTGCTAGGCAAATGCCCTGCCACTGAGCCATACTTCCAGTTTTAATTTTTATTATAATTTCTTGAGATACACAGCATGTCGGATAATTTGGAGTTTGTCTTTGGAAATGTTTATGTTGACAGACCATTGTTTAAAAACATATATTAATTTTGATAAAAGGAAATGTTTATCAGTGTTCTACATAACTGTCATTTAATGCTTTCTTAACTCAGGAATTTACATAATTCTTGTGATTTTAAAACATAAATTTTTCTAATTAAAATTTTCCACCATTATAAACAAAAGCAAAATGATGCTTTTAGGACCTGTGAGAGCCAAATAGAATTTTAGAAGAAAAAAAAAACAGACGTGAAAAGTTTTGCCATTCTTTCTATTCACAGACTAAGTGATAATGCACACAAGTGTTTCAGTGCATTAGCTTTTCATTCTCAAAAGTTATCTCATAAGGACTCTTTCTTTCTCTGCAGAGAAGAGCATATGATAAGATGTATTTTCTTTTTAATCATGTGTGTCTGTGAGAGTGGAGTGCTGTGTATGTGCACACTAAAACTAAATTGTGATAGGGAAACACCTGTAGTTTAAATGTTGTGTTTAATAGTTGTATGAACTCTTTATAGTCTCTTTTGTTAATGTCTTTGTTAATTTTATGTATTGCTTGCTTGGTTTTGAGACATGGTCTTACTGTGCAGTTCTGTATGACATATAACTTGGTATGAAATCTAGTCCAGGCTTAAGCTGTAGATCTCCTGTCTTAGCTTCCTGGGTGCTAGAATTACAGGCATGAGCCACCTACATCCAGTTTGGGAAACGGTGTTCTTTTTAAAAGGCTTAGTAATAACTGGTTCTTTTACAGGATTTATTGATATCATGATGTTTTCCCAGAGAGATTTTTCTCTATTTGGTAGTGACAAAGAATTTGTTTTCTAATCTGTTTGTAGATTTATGGTTAATTGATACTGGGAGTATAAATAGCACAGATTCATTCCAGTTACTGAAGGGTTGCTATTTATGGTAAAAAAAAAAAAATGTATACCGAAATGTATACTGAATTTTTATGCACTGCTCTACATAGTACTAAAAATCCCCTATAAAAAGCGCCATGAAATTATTTTAAATTACTTCTAAATTATCTATATATTTACATGAGTCATTTTTTTTCATTTTTATTTGTGTGTGGATTACGCAGTTGTGTCCCCGTTTGAAGAAGTGTGTGGGTACATATGACAGGCAGAGGTTGAAACTGAAATGCTTTCCTCAACAACGCATATGTGTATGCATGTGTGTGCCTGCCTCAGTGTGTGTGTGTGTGTGTGTGTGTGTGTGTGTGTGTGTGTGTGTGTGT
>NW_026590222.1:298949-337897 GCF_907164565.1 Psammomys obesus
TGTGTGTGTGTGTGTGTGTGTGTGTGTGTGTGTGTGTGTGTGTGTGTTTTGCCTGTATGAATTTAAATATGCATGGCATGATTTCTCTGAGTCCTTGAAAGGCTGAAGAGGGCATTGGATCCTTTGGAAATGGAGGTACAGATGGTTGTGAGGCACCATGTGGGTGCTGGGAATTGAACCAGGTCCTCTGGAAGAGGCACCAATGTTCTTAACCCCTGAGAAATCACTCCATGTCCTCCAATTTATTATTTTGAAACAGGATCTCTCTGCATCTGTTGCTCATCTTTTCAGGGAGACTAAACGGCCAAGGAGCCCTAGGGAGCTGCCTATCCCTACCCCTATGTGCTGTAGTTAAAGACACACATCAAAACTGGCTTTTATGTGAGTGGGAATTCAAACTCAGGACCTCAGCTGGGCATGGTGACACATGTCTGTAATCCTAGCACTCTGGGAGGCAGAGGCAGGCAGACCTCTGTTAGTTCAAGTCTAAGCTGGTCTACAAATTAAGTCCAGGAGAGCAGAGGGTACACAAAGAAACCCTGTCTTGAAATAACTAAAACAAAGCCAAAACAAACTCAGGCCCCAATGCCTTGAACAACAGGCATTTTAACCCCCAAGCCATCTCACAAGACCAAAGCTAGTTTTTCATTTATGGTCTTTTGCTTTTTTTTTATTAAAAATATATTTAAAATTATTATTGACCCTCTTTTACCTATATTTGATGTAAAAATGGCTTGGATATTTTGTTTGTTTGCTTGCTTGTTTTGAGAAAAGGTTTCTCTGTGTATAGCCCTGGCTATCCTGTACTTGCATTGTAGACCAGCTGGGCCTTGAACTCAGAGATTCACTTGCATTTGCCTCTGAAAAGCTGGAATTAAAGGCATGTACCATACTCCAACTAAGGACTATCCGTGGAGATAACCTAGAACCCTGACAGCCACTGCTGATGAGAACTGATAGACTAAGATCAGAAAGAAGGACAGGAGGACCTCCCCTATCAGTGGACTTGGGGAAGGGCATGCATGCAGAAAGGGGGGGAGGGTGGGACCGGGAGGGGAGACGGGAGGGGCTTATGGGGGGGACACAAAATGAATAAAGTGTAATTAATAAAAGTTAAAAATAAATAAATAAATAAATAAATAAATAGTTAGATAGATAAAGAAATAAATAAAGGCATGTACCAACACTGCCTGGCTATTGGACTGTAATTTTTAAAGAGTATTTTTGTGTAGTTTAAAGCATGAGTTCTAAGACTGTATGAGTTCTAAAATTGTACTTCTAGGGTCATTTTTATGGTTAAAGTTTGACTTCTAGCCACAGTCAGTAAGTTCACTGTATCACTTCAGTTGGATTTTTTAATTTTTATTTATTTACTTATTTATTACAATTTATTCACTTTGTATCCTTGCTACAGCCCCTCCCTAGTCTCTTCCCAGTCCCACCCATTCTCCCTCCCTCTCCCCCAACCCTTTCCCTAGTCCCCTGATTGGGGAGGTCCTCCTCTCCTTCTATGTGATGCTAGCCTATCAAATCTGATCTAGTCTGGCTGTATCATCTTCCTGAAATATTTTTCTTTAAGCAAAGTTTTTGTTTGTGAAGCACTTAGAGTTCATCCTTGACTCTCTGTTTTCCTCCTGAGTTCTTTATCATCATGTCTCAATTTTAAAATTATCTTCAATTAGGAAAATCAGAACTGAGGTGAGGTTGGAAATTTCTCATCCCAAATATATAGATTCAAAAATATTTCAGATATCAGAGTTTTGTCTGTTTTATTTTATTTGCATTGACTTCACTGGTTGTACATCCCTATTCTGAAAATAAAAAATTCTCTAAGTATTGTAAAATATGAAAATTTGGTATATTGTTTTGGTTGGTTGGTTTGGTTTTTCAAGACAGGGTTTCTCTGTGTAGCCCTGGCTGCAGTTTAGAAAATATCTTCTGTATTGCATGGATGCATATACTTTCAATTAAAAAACCTATAGCCTATAAGATATTTAGAATATGCCATAGACGTATGGCAGGCAGAAAGGATTCTGGGATAGAGCCTGGTGCGGGAGATTTGTTCAGCAAGATGTGAGGAGGTTGGGTGCATGGTAACTGAGCACAGGTAACAACCCATGTAACAAAATGTAGATTAGTAAACTGTGTGACTTTAAATTATGAGATATTCAGAGAAGAGCCTAGTTGTATGTCCTATGATTTTGTAAATAGATATTTTGAGTTTCATGAGTCATTTTTTCCAGGAGCTTAAGGCCAGGAGGAAAAACCACTACAACACTGGAAGTCACTCTCTAAACCAGGCTGTCCTCAAACTCACAGAGATCTGCCTGCCTCTGCCTACTGAGTGCTGGGATTAAAGGCATGTGTCACTACCACCCAGTAAACATATAAAACTTTTTGTGCACCATGTTAACATTATATTTAAATTTAATGTTTAAGTATCATTGATATTATTTAATAATCTTTACCCATATTTATAATTACTGAATATTTTAAAACAATGGAAGTTTTTTTAAACATTGACCTTTATTTTCAATATAGATGACATTAATAATTCTTTTTCTGAGAAGAGAAGAAGAAAACAGTTGTACTCTGAAACTATTTCCAAAGAGAGATTAAATGAGTGTGGAAAAAAATAACAAAAGCAAATGTAAGTTTTTTGGTATTTTTAGAGTCATGTTTATATAATTTCTTAGTATATATTGTGGCAAATTACTTTGGAAAACATTATTGGCTGTATATTGGAATCTCCAGTGAATATGTTTTATTTGATTTTTTTGTAAGCAAGTAGTACCAGGCCATCACAGGACTGATATATATTTCTTGAAAGTCAGTGAAGATTGCAATTTCTTCCTACAAAATAACAATAAAAAGTTATGATTTTAAAAGTAATTCATGTTCATTCAGGAAATATATTAATTGAGGAAATGGTAGATGCCATATAAACTATTTAATGTCTTTTACATAACTGTATGGACAGTGTAAAAAAGAATTAATTTAATATCATAAATAAATTGTATATTTTAACTGACTTAAATTTTCCATATACTATTAAATTTTGGCTATGCCATAGGGTTTAATGAATTATTCCTACTTAGATATAATTTATTCTTTTATTAGAACCTGTAAATAGAAATGAAAAATTACCTGGTGGTGAAATTAATTTTCCTTATAAATATGCTATATAATATATAATTAATATACATTGTAATATATAAAATATGTAGATATATAACATACTTTTCCTGAAAAATGTCCTAAAAATATACACATGTATATATATATATATATGTATATATATATATATATATATATATATATATATCACATTTGTCAGGAAAATTAATGTATACAATATGTTTATATACATGCATATACGTGATTTGTACATACATATAATTTCTCAGGAAGATATATATACATGATAAAATTTCCTTGGTTTTTAAGAGGCAAACCATATGGGAAGACTTTTCTCTTAATAAGGAAAGAAGTACTTCTAGAATCTACATTAATCTAATTTAGGGTGTTGATGATTTAGCTCAGTGGTAGAATGCTTGCTTAGCAAGTGCCAGGCCCTGAGTTCAGCCCTTTGCTAAGGGGAAAAAATTACATTAAAAAATCTAATTTTATTTCTTGGTTTCCCAGCCAAATATTAAACTGTCTGATTTCTCATTTTATCATATTATAAAATATGTCAAATCACTTTTGTTTTGATTTCTTTATATTGATATAAAATGTAAGCATTTATTCTTATGTTTTACAGGCTAAAGATTAGCAATAATTATTACCAGAAGTTTAGGAATCTGTTTAAGCAATGGGATTTGGATAAACAGAGATGCAAAAAACAGCAAGAAAACATAATTGTTGGTATTGCAGTTAGCTTTATACCTAATGCCTTCTAAAAAAATCTTAATTAGTAATCAAGAAATTTACCTTATATTAGACCTGAGGGACTGAACCAAGGTGTACTACCTATTGTTCGTGATGTTCTTGTCCTGCAGAGCCATACATAAACCATGGAAGTAGAGGCACTTACCACAAACTTCATTGGGTTATTGTATTAGTTGGGATTCTTACAATTTCAAACAAAAGAAACTTTTTAAAGAATAAAGGTTGTTTACTTCTTGTCATGAAATAAATGATGGGAAAGTTAGTTTTAGGCAGAGTTGAATGGGAAAAGGGAAGTATTGTTTAAGTACTATCTCCTAGATTGTTACAATTCTTATTGGGGTTAGTAAGTAAATTCATTCCTGTGGTTATTACAACTTTAGACAATATAGTAGTCTAAGACATTTTGTCACTACTACTGGTGGAAAATTCCTATAGCAGAACATCACTGAATTGTCATTTGCCCATTCCTAAAGAAAACACTGTAGTAAAAACATGGTTTGTTTTAGCTTTTCTTTCCTTTATTTCTTTCCTCCTTTTATTAACTCTTTCCCTTATTACCTTCCTTCCTTGCTTTACTTCTTTCTTTTTGTCTGTCAATACCTTTTCCTCTTCTTTATCCCTTCATCATCCATGCCTTTCTTGAAACTTGAGACTGAAACGAGGCCTTCTTGAAGCTAGTAAAAGCACACCATGGCAAAATGCAACATTAGCCCGGAAATTGCTTTACTCTTAATGTTCAGATGCTTTACTCTTAATGTGCTGCAATACAGCACAAGGCCCATTCATATATTATATAGCTGTATTAGTTAGTCTTTGTATTTTCTTTTTTCATTGTTTATAATCAAAGAAAGTTTTATTCTAAAATCTGGGAAAATGATGATATCAAAGAATTTTGGAATTAGTAGGTCACCACCATCTTGGAAATGCTCAATTGAGGTGCACAGGAAAGCTCTATAGGAAGATGTTGAATAGGTCACTGGAATTGGAGTCCAGGGATTAGGAGAGAAGTCTGCACTAAAGATACAAAATTGAAAATTCTCAGCTTAAAGGCCGGTTTACACCATGAAAACTGGATGAAACCACCAAGGGAGTGTTTAGGAATGTAAGTGGGAAGTCTGAGGACAGGCCACTGGAGTACTTCAGTATTTAGAGTTCTGAGACTGAGAGGGAACTAGTAAAGGAGACAGAACAAATAGCCTCGTTGGTAGAAGGTAAACTACCCCATGTAAAGAAAATGTGTGCAATGAAAAGACTGTTAACTGTGCTGCACACTGTTTACAGACCAAGTAAGCTAAATCTGACAATGAGAAGTCATTGGTGTAAAGAATAGAATGCTTTGGCTGGAAAAGTGAGTCCAAAACTAATTAGAGCCAGGTGTGAAGGTGCACAACTTTTGTTCTGACACTTCAAGGCTTAGGCAGGTAGATGTCTTAAGTTTGAGGCCAGCCTTGTCCAGACAAGATAGGAAGACTGTCTCAAAAACAGAACAAAAAAAAATTAGAATGGCACATGATAAAACACAAAGGAATGACTGGGTACTATGGGAACAAATGAAATGGAGGTTTACAGGGATTTTGTTTGTTTGTTTCTTGTTTAGTTTGGTTTTTGTTTTTTGAGGTTTTTTAAATATTTATTTGTTAATTTCTCTTTTACTTTTTATATTAATTACAGTTTATTCACTTTGTATACCAGCTGTAGGCCCGTCCCTCATTCCCACCCAATCCCACCACCCCTCCCTTATCTCTACCGATGCCCTTCTCCAAGTCCACTAAGAGGTGAGGTCCTCCTCCCCTTCCATCTGACCCTAGCCTATCAGGTCTCATCAGATCTGGCTGCATTGTCTTCCTCTGTGACCTGGTAAGGTTGCTCCCCCCTTAGAGGGAGGTGATCAAAGAGGCAGCCACTGAGTTCATGTCAGAGACAGTCTCTTGGATATTGAACCACCATGTGTTACATCTGTGCAGGGGTTCTAGGTTATCTCTATGCATGGTCCTCGGTTAGAGTATCAGTCTCAGAAAAGACTCCAGGGCCAAGATTTCTTGGTTCTTTTGCTCTCCTTGTGGAGCGAGTCTCACCTCCAGGTCTTTCTATCTTCCCCTTCTTTCATGAGATTCCCTACACTCTGATCAAAGTTTGGCTATGAGTCTCAACATCTGCTTTTATACCCTGCTGGGTAGAGTCTTTCAGAGGCCCTCTGTGGTAGGCTCCTGTCCTGTTTCCTATTTTTCTCCCTCTTCTGATGTCCATCCTGTTTGTCTTTCTGATTGAGGACTGATCATCTTACCCTGGGTCCTGCTTCTTGCTTAGCTTCTTTAGGTGTACCAATTTTAGTATGTTTATCCTGTATTATATGTCTAAAATCCACTTATAAGTGAGTATATACCATGTTTGTCTTTCTGCTTCTGAGTTAACTCATGTAGGATGATCTTTTCTAGTTACCATGATTTGCCTGCAAATTTCATGCTTTCCTTGTTTTTAATTGCCAATTACTATTCCATTGTGTAAATGTACCACAGTTTCTGTATCCATTCCTCAGTTGAGGGGCATCTGGGTTGTTTCCAGGTTCTGGCTATTCCAAAAAAAAGCTGCTATGAACATGGTTGACCAAATGTCCTTGTTGCATACTTGAGCATCCTTAGGATATGTATATAACCTTGGATATATGCCCGGGAGTGGCATAGCTGGATCTTGAGGAAGCACTATTCCTAATTGTCTGAGAATGCCCTGGATTGATTTCTAAAGTGGTTGTACAAGTTTACATTCCCACCAGCAATGTAGGAGGGTTCCCCTTTCTCTACGTCCTATCCAGCATGTATTGTTTTTTTATCTTAGCCATTCTAATGGGTGCAAGCTGAAATCTCAGGGTTGTTTTGATTTGCATTTCCCTAGTGACTAAGGACGTTGAACATTTCTTTAAGTGTTTCTCTGCCATTCGATATTCCTCTATAGAGAATTCTTGGTTTAGCTCTGTACCCCATTTCTTAATTGGATTATTTGATTTGTTGCTTTAACTTCTTGAATTCTTCATATATTCTGGATATTAGCCCTCTGTTTTTTGTCTTTACTATGTTTAGGTATGTGCCTTTTATCATTGATCTTTCCAAGACTTTAAACATGAATGGATATTGGATTTTGTCAAATGCTTTTTCAGTATCTAAGGAGATGATCGTGTGGTTTTTCTCCTTCAGTTTGTTTGTATGGTATATTACATTGATGCATTTCTGTGTATTGAACACCCCTGCATGCCTGGGATGAAGCCTACTTGGTTATGGTGGATATCTTTTATGTGTTCTTAGATTCAGTTTGTGGATGTCTTATTTAGTATTTTTTCATCAATGTTCATAAGAGAGATAGGTGTGAAGTTTTCTTTTTTGTTGGGTCTTTGTGTGGTTTAGGTATCAAGGTGACTATGGCTTCATAGGAAGAGTTTGGTAATATACCTTCTGTTTCTATTTTGTGGAATAGTTTGAAGAGAATTGGAGTTAGCTCTTCTTTGAAGGTCTGGTAGAATTCTGCGCTGAAACCTTCTGGCCCTGGGCCTTTTTAGGAAGGGAGACTTTTGATGACTACTTCTATTTTCCTGGGGGATGTAGGACTATACAATCTATTTACCTGATCTTTATTTAATTTTGGTGAATGGAATCTAAAAAAAATGTCCATTTCGTTTAGATTTTCAAATTTTGTGGCACATAGGCTTTTGTAGTACGACCTAATGATTGTTTAGATTTCCTCAGTGACTGTCGTTATGCCCCCCTTTTCATTTCTGATTTTGCTGATTTGGATAGTGTCTCTCTCCTTTTTAGTTAGTTTGGCTAAGGGTTTGTCTATCTTGTTGATTTTTCTCAAAGAAGCAGCTCTTGGTCTCATTGATTCTTTGTGGTTTTTTTCTCTGTTTCTAAATGATTGATTTCATTTCTGAGTTTTATTATTTCCAGTCATCTACTCCTCTTTGGTGTGTCTGCTTCTTTTTTTACTAGAGCTTTTAGGTGTGCTGTTAAGTTGCTTGCATTAGATATCTCCAACTTCTTTCTGGAGCACTTAGTTCTATGAACTTTCCTCTTAGCACTGCTTTTATTTTGCCCCATAAGTTTGTATAAGTTGTGCCTTCATTTTTTTTTATTGAATTTTAGGAAGTCTCTCATTTCTTTTTTCATTTATTCCCTGGCCAAAACTGTCATTGAGTAGAGAGTTGTTTAGTTTTCATGTGTATGTAGGCTTTTTGTTATTTCTCTTGTTGTTGAGTTCTAGTATTAGGCCATGGTAGTCTGATAGGGTACAAGAGTTATTTCAAACTTCTTTTATCTGTTGAGGCTTGTTTTGTGCCCAACTATATGGTCCGTTTTGGAGAAGGTTCCATGAGGAGCTGAAAAGAAGGTATACTCTTTTGAGTATGGTTGAAAAGTTCTATAAACAACTATTAGGTCTATTTGATTTAGGACATCTGTTAGTGTCATTATTTCCCTAGTTAGCTTCTGTCTAGATGATCTGTCCCTTGGTGAGAGTGGAGTGTGAAGTCTCCCACTATTAAGGTGTTGGGATCAATGTGTGATTTAAGTTTTAATAATGTTTCCTTTACAGATGTATGTGCTTTTGTATTTGGGGCATAGATGTTCAGAATTGTGATGTCCTCCTGGTGGATTTTTCCTTTGATGAGAATTAAGTGCTCCTCACATATTTTTTTTATTAATTTTGGTTAAAAGTCTATTTTATTAGATATGAGGATAGTTACCCCAGCTTGTTTTCTGGGTCCATTTGCTTGAAAAACATTTTCCATCCCTTTACTCTGAGGTAATGTTTATCTTTGTTGCAGAGATGTGTTCTTGGATGCAGCAGAATGTTGGATCCTGTTTCTGCAACCATTCTGTTAGTCTGTGTCTTTTTGTTGGATAGTTGAGTCCATTGACATTGATATATAGTAGTGACCAATGAATGTTAGTTCCTTTTATTGTGGAGTTGGTGGTGTTACTGTTTTCTTCTAATTTTTTTGTTGTGAAGTTATCTATATCCTGTGTTTTCTTGAATGTAGTTGTTTTTGTTGGATTGGAGTTGTCCTTCTAGTATCTTCTCTAGGGCTGGGTTGCTGTGTAGATATTATGTAAGTTTAGTTTTGTCATGGAAGATTTTGCTTTCTCCATCTATTTTGATTGAAAGCTTTGCTGAATATAGTATTCTGGGTTGGCATATGTAGTCCCTTAGAGTCTGCATGACATCTACCCAAGCCCTTCTGCCTTTCATAGTTTCTGTTGATAAGTCTGGTGTGATTCTGATAGGTCTACTTTTATATGTTACTTAGCCTTTTTCCCTTGCTGCTTTTAACATTTTATTATTATTATTTGTTTTGACTATTATGTGATGCGAGGAGTTTCTTTTCTGCTCTGGTCTATTTGGTGTTCTGTAGGCCTCTTTTTTGTTCATGGACATCTTTCTTCAAGTTGGGAAAATTTTCTCCTCTGATTTTTTTGAAAATATTTTCTGGACCTTGGAGCCTGAAATCTTCTTTTTCATCAATTCCTATTATTCTTAGATTTCATCTTTTCTTGGCATCCTTGATTTCTTGGATGTTTTGGTTTTGGAACTTTTCCAGTTTTACTTTTTCTTTGAGGGATGTATCAATTTCTGCAAGTGTATCTTCAGTGCCTAAGATTCTTCCATCTCTTGTATTCTGTTGGTGATTCTTACTTTTGTGGTTCTGATCTTTTCTCTAAGTTCTCTAGCTCCAGGGTTTTCTCTCTTTGTTTTTTCTTTAATTCTAATTCTGTTTTCATGTGTTGCACCATATCCTTCCTGTGTTTGCATGTGGTTTTCTGTCTTTCCATGATGACCTCTATTTTTTTGTTCATTTCCTCTCTACATGCCACTAATTTTGCCTCTATTTGTTTGGCTGTGTTTACTTGTATTTCTTTGTGCGCTTTGTTTGTTTCCTCTTTATGTGCCTCTATTATCTGGATAAGCCTAGAATTGAGATCATTTTCTAGTGTTTCTGATGAATTAGGATGTCTATTGATTTGGGGAGTTGCTGGTGAAGCCCTGATGTCCTGATTTTTGTTGGATGTGTTCTTATGCCAATCCCTAGCCATCTGCTTATCTGTAACCTTTGCTGTTTGTTCCTGGAGTCTGTACTTCAGACTGGGTCCATCTATCTCTGGTGTCTGGAGTATTCTTCAGGGAATATGGAAGAGGTCCACTGGTTTGAAAGTGGATGTTGGTGTTTCAGCTGTAGCTAAGAGAAGAAGATCTCAGTTGCAAGTGTACAAGTGCAGGCAAGCAAGTGCTGGCATGTGCGTGGAAGTGTGCCTTGAAGGACAGGCTGCTAGAGCATGTATATGCCTGAAATTTGGGGCTTAAGCACCATAAGAAGTGACTGTTCTGGCACTGAATACCTCAGTGGCCTACAGGCCTGTTATACTGTCTTCTTGGTATTCAGATCTGTCTGGACTTCAGGAATTGTTTGCCTGGACTCCATTGGTAGACCAACAGAACAGGACCTTCAATGTTGAGAACGCTGTCCCAAGAATCCCTATTTTGTCCACAGTGTATGAGTGGGTGGGAGGGATCTGATGTCTGGTTACTACCATAGAGGGCCCCTGGATCTGGGGTTCTGCAAGCACTTACTTGCTAGCAGGCTTAATTGGAAAGCACGGGGTTCCTCCTGTTCTCTACTCTCAAATATGGGCTTGCAAGGCCAAATGAGAGTGTGGGAGATCAATCAGCTCAGTAGTGTTCTCTGATTGTCCCCTGGGCAGGGAGACTCTTATTTGGGGTAACCACATCTGTTGTCCCAGTCAGGGAGCTTGGAGACTCCTGTTATGGTTAGCTGCCACCCTGCCCCCACTGTTGCCAACCTGAGAGGTCAGTACAGTTGTCCTCTGGGAGGCCCTGGGAAGCCTATACAGCAGCCCACAGACCTGGGAGGCCCTGGAAAGGCTATAAAGCTGCCCTCAGACATGGGAGGCCCATACAGAGGCTGGCTGGGAGGCCTGCCGATGCTGTCTCAGTTACAGAGCAGGAACAGGGAGGTCCTTGATTGGAGCATCAGGCACTGTGGGCCACCTCTGCCTAGGAGGGAGGCCTGGCAAGGAGAAGTGCAGGGGGGTTGAATATTCACCACTCTCAGTCCCTGGAGATATCTACTAGTGACCTGGATCCAAATGGTCTCAGTTCACGGGTTGTCCCCTCTCGCCCAGGAAGGCTCAATGTTGATGTTCTGTATTCAGGTGCCCCTCCACTCACCAATTTCAGAGTTTCAGATCCTGTGCCTCTTAGATACAGTGGCAATGGTCGTCACCATCTTGGATCTCAAATAGTGACAATCTTAGGGTGCAGAAATAGTTATTGTCTTTTGTCAGAGCATTGATATTATGTGCTCATATCTACACAGATGGTCTTAGCAGAGCTTCTGTGTAGTGGGTGCTTGCATTTTACATGAACCAGTGTGACCTTTGTTTACCTGTGTCATAGATAAATCAATGTATAAGTCTATGCGAGGAATTGTGACATTTATATACCAATTATGGCTAGATTAACGAAACTGTCTTCTTCAGTGTTGATGTGGTATGCGGCAATATTCCATTGAATGTAGGAATGAATTTCATCGCTCTTGTGGAAGAAGATGAAACAACTCATGTCCTGAGAACCATGAGGTAACACTGAGTTTCCCCAGAGTCTCTTAACCTAGTGGGATTTTGATTTCTCTCCTGGAAAAAACCAACACTAATGTAGGGTGAGTTTAATGGGCTTCTTCTGATATGTGGTTGCAGTAACATTATTTTCTGTTCCTAAAGATTTGTTTCAGGTCTCTTTAGTATTTAAACAGGGTTGCCTAAAACCTGATCTTGTGGGGGCATTTTCTCAACTGAGGTTACTTCCACTCTAATGACTCTACTGTGTGTCAAGTTACCATAAAAATAGACAGTACAGATGGTCAGAGCAGAGCTCCTGAATACTTGTTGCTTGCATTTGACATGAACCAGTGTGACCTTTGTTTCCTGTTTAATAGACAGCTCAAACCTGCAGTCTGTGCATGGAGTCGTGACCAGCTTGTGTACCAATTATGGATGGATTAACAAATCCATATTCTTCCACACTGACGTAGTCTGTGATAATATGCCTTTGAGAATCGGAGTAAATGTCATCGCTCTTGTGGAAGATGAAACAACTCAGGTCCTGAATGCCATCAAGGTAACACTGAGTTTTCCCAGAGTCTCTTAACCTAGTGGGATTCTGATTTCTCTCCTGGATAAGACCAACACTAATGTAGGGTGAGTTTAATCGGCTTGTATTTGTGGTTGCAGTATCCTGTTTTTATTTTTCTCTTCCTAAAGATTTGTTTCAGTTGTCTTTAATATTTAAACATGAATAAAAATATTTAAACATGTTGAATGATGACAATTATATCAACTCAGATAATCTGCAACTTCCATTTATAGTAAGAGGTTATTTCCTCTATGAATTCAAACAATTAGAATTAGTATGATAAACATCGTTTACTTTATACTGTTTTATACAATATTCAAGGTGTATTTAATGTGCAACAAAATTCTCTTATTGATTTTGTAAGAGTTAATTCTAGAAACATAACTGGATATTTGCATAGCAATGGCTATTCTCAAATAAATTTTGGCTATACTGTTCTAATTTATAGCCTCAGCCATAGTCTACAGAAAAGCCTTTTTATCAGTACCAATAAACAAGGCAAATTTATAATAATTATTATTATATTATAATATATTATTATATTATTATATTTTTATAATTATTACTATTATTATATTGGAAAATTATTGGCAAGTTGAGAACTAAAAATCAGTCATGTTTTTTTTTTCAGAATTTCTTAAAATTTGAACTATAAAAAAGCAATTTTGCATTTTTCATTCATTGGTCCCATTGTTAGGAAAAAAGGGTCTTTATTAAGAAAAGAGTGCATATAACCTATCATTTAACCAATATCCACTTTTTCTCGTTTTTATGTACAATTTACTTATACTGTAAGCATATTGACTACATCTATCTTTTGGATAAAGGAAGAATTGTTAAGTTGCAGTCAATTCATAAATGGCATTGTAGTATATGCCTTTAATTATACCATTGGGAGGCAAGAGCATATAGAATCTCTGTGATTTCAAAGCCAGAATGGTTTACATAATAAGATCATGTCTTCCAGGGATATACTATAAGGCCTTGTTTTAGATAAACAACGCTCAGTAAAGTTTCTGTTTTAGGTATTAGTTTTAACTGACAGAACCTTATGGTATACATCACATGGCTTCAAATTAACGATGACCCCTTGGCTAGCCTCAAACTTGCAGCCTCTGACTCCTAAGTGCTAGAATTACATGCCTCAAATACTGTCCCCTATTTCTTTCAGAGTGCTCTACACATCATGAAAACAGTCAGCCTGAATTTGACATATATGTGCTAACAAAAGGATGCAACATGAGTTGGACCATCCACTTTACTTTATTTGACTTCAGGGACAAAGCATATATTGGGGCCTTTCTTAGTCTTAGACTCTATCTATACTCTTTGCTATGTTTGTTAGTGGTATTTCTGTGGTGAGAAAAATGACAACTGGGACAATGGAATATGCCTGTTGGTTAGTATAGACTCAGGAAGCAGAAGGGTCAGAGTTTGTGATGCTCATTCCCCTGCATGCTGACATAAGTGGTGGTAAACACTCAGATAGGAGCTGAGCTCCTGTCTCCTCAGTGCAAGCAATCCTGGGAGAAGGACTATCCCATCTACACTGATAATTATCCAGTCATACACCCAGTGAGAGGTAGAAATTGCAGCTATTTTTGAAAAGACATGCAACACCTTTGACATCAGTGACTCCAGCTTCCATCAGGGAACTCAGAACAATAACTATCATCACTCTTCTCCCTCTACACATAATGAATGCATCCAAACTAAGTACCATGTGATGAAGAATGCAGCAAACTAATTGTTCTGCATGTCCCAATGGTGAATCCCAATGGCCCTTTCTGCCACCTTTTTGTGTGTCTTCGTGTGATGTTTCAATAACATGAACATTGCCCACTTTTGCTTTTCAAACAGGCAGCCAGTCACTGTTTCTGGATAATGGAATTACGCACTATGGTTTGTAGGAGATGGTTTTCTGCTTTGTGCTCATGTGGCTATTCTATTTCCATGTAAAGAACGTACATCGGTTGTTTAATGAAGGAAAGTTCAAAGGAAAACTACCTCCAATAAGGGTCATTATCTTTGATAAGCCAGGATAATACTATCCTTCCAGACTGTAGGTAAATGGAGCCAGCCTTGCATGACTTGTCTTTGCAATTTCTTCTGTGTTACTTCTAATAGTTCATTGAAAGCTCTTGTACCCAGTCCACATAAGGCTTAGCATGCTTTCCTCCCCTCTCCAAAATTGTGCTGCTCATTCTTGTCTGTCGACTTATTTCTGCTCTACACCTGTATCCTAGGTAACCCATTTCTCTTCCTTCCCATGTACCTCAAAGCCCATTTTCTCCAATTACCCCATGCCATGTCACTCTAGCAATTTCTTTCTGCATACATGTGCAAAACAATTCTCTAATTTGAGTGACAACCATGATTACAACTTGCTCAGGAGTAGATATTTAAATGTATTTTACACTGTTGAATTTTGAGTTTCCAGAAAGCAAGAGCACTGTATTCCTAAGGTCAGAAGGTAAGTTCGTGAGTGAGTTAAACAAAAGTGTGAAGTTCACATTTCAAGGCAATTAGTAGTCCATGGAGCAAGAACACAGAATTTATGCCATCATCTCAGGTCCATAGCACATCTTTAATAAAAAATGCTTCTTGGAAGTTTGAGAAGACGTGCTTTAAAGCTTTCTGCAGCAGGAGGGCTGTGTGATAGGAATAATTGAGTCCATTGTCTCTGACACAGAACTCCATCCTGCAAGTATCCTCAAAATTGCGATAGGTCAATCCACTAAAATGTGTCGTTTTGATGGCAACTACTTGGTAAGTGTACAAACTCCTGCATGTAATTGTTGTTTTAACTGCAGCTACTGTCTCCTTCTCTTATAGGTGAAAATTATGAATAATCCAGTTGACTGTAAGGATTCATCAAAACTCAGCAAGAGATTTTGTATTTAATGTGTCACTCAGATAATGCAGGACATCTACATTAGCAAGGATTTTCCTTTCCCAATACACCTTTTTTTCTGGAGGTAGGATTTATAGTTTTAACAACATTGAGCAAGGCATATAGATATTGGTATAGAAGCTCTTGAGAGTATGGGGAGTGTCCTTGAAATTGAAAGTAAGGCACAATTATTAGGAAAAGGGCAATACTTTAAATACTGCCTACAGTGTTTGTCCCCTGTGAATGTCATCATCATTTGTCCATGTGGTTTTCACTACTTGATTTATTTACTTAGATATTTTTTATTTTGATTTGAGGCATAGGCTTCCTCAAAGTTACCTGAAACAAACAATATATGTGAGAATTGTTCATACGATTAGGAATCCCTTCCCTTGCCCTTCTGAGATCTTAGTCTTTTTGCCAGTGCATCAGAATGCATTCAAAATCAAATCAGTGAGAGCATCACACATGTATAAGAGATTTACCTTGAAAATACTTCCATCACTTCAAAGCAAAGGTGCAGACAAGTCTCTTTCTCTTTGTGTCCTCTTTCCAGAATACTCAAGAGATAGGTTCCAATATTTTGTCCCTAGACCAGGTACCAAGGTTCAAGCATGTGACTGTAATATGTAGCTAGCTACCATCCTCAAAAGAGTTATCAGTGTGAGCAATTGAGGAGGAAATCCAGGGCTCCTAGCCATAACTTCCATTCTCAGGCACACTCATGTCATTATCAATGCCTGACAAATCATTGTAGATACCCATCATTAAAAGGGCCTAAGCTTCCCCTCCATAAGTAAGCTATGTGAGGAGTCTAAGCCTTTGGAAAAGTTACCCTACATGCAAGAAATGTTGGTCAGCATATTGCTGTGACAAAGGGCCTTTGGAAATGGAATGTGACCCTAGTACAATTCTTACACTTCTAACTTTGTTGACTGTTTCAGCATTCAGGCCTTTCAAAGGAGATTTGGTGCTGGTGGCCTATTCCATGATCCCAGGAACTTCATATATCAACATTGACTCTGTGAGCCCACTTAGCTTTCAGAATATGCAAAGGGTAAGTTACTTCATAGGTAGGTGGCTGGCTATCAATCCTTACTGATCCCTTTCTCACCCAGGGTTTTGTTTGGTATGTGTGGCAGTATATCCCCTGCCAAAGTGCATGTACTGAAATACACGTTTGTTCACTGACTGAAAAGGAAATAAGCAGAAAGTTATGTAGAACAAACACATACTCAGTTCCTAAGCTGTGAGCTTTACTCGATGTTAGGCTGTTCCGTGGACAACAGTTAGAAGAGTGTCTTGGCTATGAGGCAATAGTGGGGAAACCCTGAGTGCAGGGGGTTTGAGGTGTTCAGCTTTCTGATGAAGGCAATCAAGACTTCGGTCAGTACAGCCTGAGACGAGATGTAAAACCAGGGAAGTAGAGTGTGTAGGGCAGACACCCAGGACTCCTCCTGTTTGCCTGGTTTAATTAGAGAATGGGGGGGGGGTGACTCAGATGTCTTGACTCAGTACCCAGGCATTTCCTGAGTGTCAAGGATGAGAGCCAGGATAGGGTGAAAGATCTGCTGTTTGGATCTGAGGGGTTAGGGAGGACCATCTGTGATGGGTTATCCTTCTCCATGCTCATTGCCATCATTTCTCATTATAGGCCTGTATTACCAGCCTTGATGGAGTAATTGACTCTGTTGAATCCGATTTATTTTTCATCTTGGATTCCTAGATAACACCTCCTGATTTTACTCTTGGACTAAACGACACTGTTAATGTGGTTGTTGTGGACACCCACCAACCACACTGTTCTTACAGAGCTGTGTCTGGCCCCAGCCGCAATTCATGTTAACCAGGTATTCTAATATATTTTCACTTATACTTCTGACATTCTGCTTCAATTAAGCAATATGCGCATGTACTCCAAACATCTGTGAACTATGCCTGTTCTTTCACCCTGGTAATTTCATTGGCAACATGAACTCCCTTTAGAAATGTACCTTGTCAGTTTTAAAACATGCAGAGAAATTGCCCTGACCTCAGGGTAATTGCATCATTTTCTATAAGCAGGAGCAGATTCTCTGGGGCAGTGGCCTTGTGGGCCACGAAGCATCACATAGAAGCAAAACGTTTAAGATCCCAGGAATGAGCAGGCAAATGTGAGCAGGCATGATTTAACATTGCAGCTTGCCTTGTTGTTTAAGTCCCTTTGAGCCTTTCCAAAGCTGACTTCTCTACAATATCTTTCATTTCCCACCACCTAGTCCATGTGTTAAATATAGTGTTTATATGTTGATCTTCTTCCTGTAACAGTCTGCCAAATAAGGCAGTTCAGAGAAATGAGGGACTAGACTCAGGTGTACTCCAAACAGAAAGATGAGTGCAGACTTTTATTAGTCTAAGTACTGACTTCAGATTTAGGGACTTCTGTGAAGTTGACTGGCCCTTCTTTGACATTGTCAACCTTTAGAAGGAATCCTGGACCTGGCTACCATCTGCAGAGTGAGGGATGCCTGCACTGGAGATCCAGGCTACCCTGACCAATTTCCTTACAGCAATACCTCGTATGGTCTGGTGCTTCATCCCCAAAACAGGGTTCAATTCCATTCCCCTTGGAAATCCATGGTTGTCCTAATCTCTTAGAGAGTCTCAACCCCAGAAACCACCTATCTTCCAGGCAAAGGGTCAAGATTTGGAACTTCCACCATATACCCCCTCCTCTTGGGTGTAGCCATCCCTACCCTCAGAGTCAGGAACCCCAAACTCTAATGTATTTTATATCCTACCTTGCCACCCAAGATCTTGCCCATACCATAGCTGCTATTGGCCCCTTGGCCCACAGACCACTGGAGGAGTTTTCTGTCCTCAGGTCACTTAAGGTCCACCAGGTCCCTTGAATGCTTCCTATGTCCAGCAATACATTTTGCCAATTGCAACAAACTCCAATGCCTGCGAATCTCCAGGAGGCTGGGATTCTCAGACCAGGCCTAGTTTAATATGTTTATCAGCCATTTACCACTACTGATCTTCCTAAGTAGTGACATCAAACCCCACCATACTCAGAGCATCCATAAGTTACGATCAACCTTCTGATCAGCGTGATGTACAGCCAACAGCCTACTTGGGACAACTGCTAATATAACTCCTGACTGCCCTTTTTATCGAAGATGAAGAGTGTAATATCTACCAGACAACATTTGCTTGCCTAATCATTCAAGCACCCCGGGACACACTAAAATCCTAGAGTGATTTGATGACACCTTCTTTCCTGCTGAGTGTTCCAAATGTAACCCCAAACTCACCAGAAGGCCTCCGGACCCTCTAAGAATGAGGACAGTCATCCTGGAGGAGTTGCGAATGGAGACTGTAGAGTCACAAACCTGGTCAAAATTTAAGATGTCACTCAGGGCCCCATGAGGTCTCTGAAACCAATTCCACGACCATCTCTGTGACACTTAAAGATAGTAACACCCTTTTTGACCCAGAGGCCCATGTGCTTTTACCCAACAGTTGGCACCGAATGTTCACCAAAAGCTAGAGTGACTCGCAGGGATGCCTACTGAGTAACTCAGAGACATCACCATCAAAGTGGTTACTAATTGGGAAGAGGTTGCACAGAAAGAAAAGGAAAACGGCAAACAATTACCGAAAAAGGCAAACAATGATGGTGGCTCACATTGGAGACTGGAGAAAATTCAGATACCTCCCCCCCCCAAAAAAAAAGGAAGCTCACCAGAGACCACCAGGGACCAGTGTACTTATTGTAAGGAAAAATTACACTGGAAAAATGAGTATCCCAGAAAGAAGGTACCAAGGGTCAAAGAAAAACCCCCAAAGGAAAAAAAAAATAAGGCCCCTACAGTAGTCATAGTGAAACAAAAGTCCCTGCAGGGGCCTGAGGCTACCACTTGGAAAACAGACTCACTCTGAAAGCTGCCAGATTTAATCAAGATCGGCCCCCAGGAGCCTGTGGTAAAAATAAATGTCAGGGGCCAAACACTGGACTTTATCTCAGACCCAGGAACAGTCATCTCCACGGTAACTTCTCCCACTGGGAAGCTCACCAAAGACACCATTGTTGGAGCCATTGGGACCATTAAGAAACACTGATTCTGCAAGTTGTGTGATTGCTTCATCGGAGGCAACAATTTTTGTATGTGCTAGGAGCCCCTGCCTAGCCCCTTGGAAGAGATTTATTGTCAAAACTGGGAACTACTATGATGATCATCCTGAACTTCGATGCCACCTACCGACATTTGAGGTGTGTCTGGAGGAGGAATGGTGGCTTCACTTGAAAGCCATGGATTGAAGTATCAATACAGCAGCCCCCTTAAATAGCTCAGACAGCAGTTTCCTCATGTGTGGACACTTGGAGAGAAACCAGACTAACAAAAGGATAACCTCCAAAACTGGACCATACTGCAATGTATGGATAATTTTTTACTGGTTGCCTCTATGGAATGAGGCATCGGTGAACTATTAAATTTTTACAAAAGACAGGATACAAGGTCCTGCAAAAGGCCCAGATCTATCAGGAAGAAGTCACGTACCTCAAATACTACTTTGCTTTTACTAGTGGAATATGGAGCTGTCGCCCAGGGAGGGGCTGTAGAATGGTATTCCTGACTCCATACATAGATATTCTCCCTTGTCCAGACATGGCTCAACACTTGGAACCTCATCACTGGGAAAAAAAGAAACTCTATCTTACTCCTGATATTACTGGGGATAGCCTACACTGGCACTGATGCCATAAGTGCAGTTGTGCTCAGAATCCAAAAGAGCCAGCTGTCCAATCAAATTAAGGAGGACCTCGGCATAGCAGAGGTTCCTACCTGCTGAGCCAGGAGACTCCCAGGCAGCCATGTTCTTAACAAATCACAGTGAGATAGAGCTAATTACTGCTTTAAAAGGCTGGCATGAGTGCCAGGTGCAATGGTGCATGCCTGTAATCCCAGCACTTGGGGAAATAGAGGCAGGCAGATCTTTGTGAGTTCCAGGCCAGCCTGGTCTACAAAGAAAGTACAGGATAACCAAGGCTACACAGAGAAACTCTGTCTCAAAAACAAACAAAAGCTGGTAGGCAAGTCTTTTGGGGAGAGGAATGTTGTTTCTATGCAAATCAACCAGGGACACTAAGAAAATTCTTAAATAATTGTTAGATAGCGTACATTGCTAGATAATTATTAGAATAAATCAGGGCCACAGACAAGACCAAAAGCTCTTCTTAGGGTGAGACCTGAGCTTCCTGAAGGCCTTGGCTGGCCTCTCCGGTGGGATCATTGATTATTATTCTCCTGACTCTACTTTTTGGACCATGCCTTATAAATCTTCTAACTTGCATCACCAGAAACAGTATAGAAGCAGGTAGACTACAGGGCCTCCACCAGTATCAGAGTATTCCTTCAGAAGGAGCAAAAGGGGTTCTGACAAAGAGGAGGAAATGTAGATAAAATCCCCAAAAGAGCCACATATTAAATGAAGAAAATTCCCCAGTGCTGAGATAGTTCCCTTGAGCTGATCCTGCCACACTTACAGTATCATAAAGAGCAACAGGCACTGAAGAGGTGGGATAATATAATTTTAGCCCTGCCCAACCTCCATCATTTACAGGCACATAGATGCTTTTGTACTTGGAGTTACAGTTTGCTTGATTCCAGTCTTCTAAATATAAAAGGCTGCTGAATCTGAGGCAAGAGGCTGCTCCATTACACTCTGACATAGCCAACTTTCCTCTCCCCAACTGAAAATGGCTTGATGATTCAGTTACCCGAAAATTCCTGCAACAATTGGTTTCCATACGAAGATTAAAAGTGACTGGCTTTTTCTGATACCAGACACAAAAATTAACTCACAATGAACAAAGGCAATAAATAAATAAATAAATAAATAAATAAATAAATAAATAAATAAATAACATACAGACATTGTAGGGGAATATTTTATTTTATTTCTTGGAAAACAGATTTTTCTCAGCCAAGACCAAGATAGTCAAGAGAATCTTCTCCTTCCTTAAGAATGCCTGGACAAAGGAGGTGGTGCTGGTCTGGGGCCTTGTTATAATTATACCCAAAGTCAGTTCCTACACCAAGTATGCCACCTCAGTCAACCAGACCACACCCTACAACTACCCAGTGCCAGTACAAGATAATGGGTACATGCTCAATGTTCCCATCTACCCCTGGGACCCTCAGGGCCTAAGCCTGGAATGGCTGAAGATGCTGTGAATATGCCTATTGATGAAAGAGGCCACTTCCTTATTACCCCCAACTTAAAAAAATGTGGAAACCGGTGCCCACAAAGAAAATAGATTCTTCTCTCATACAATACATCTTAATGCAGTTTTTCCTCCCTCTACTCCTTCTAGTTCTGTACTACCTCCCCTCTCCAGAGGATCCACTCTCCCTCTGTGTTCCCATCAGAAAAGATCAGGCTTCCAAGAGAAAACATCAAATCTTGACAAAACAAGATACAATAAGATGAAGCGAAAGCCCTCACAAGGAAAGTGGACAAGGCAACCCAATAGAAGAAAAATTGTTATAAGGGAATATGCCATTTTTTATTTGTACTTTTGTGTTTTTTCCTGCATGTGTTTATGCGCAATACATGTGTGCCTCATGTCCGAAGAGGCCAGAAGAGGGCAGCAGATCTCTAGAGAACCTATAGTACAGAGAAACAATTTTTTGCTTCACAGTAATTGCAGTTTTCTCTAAAACACATAGAGGTGAATATTCACCCAGCATACAGAACTATAAATTGGCTAATGATGTAAATCAGTGGTAGGGCACAGTGTGGACGCTAGGAGTTTGATCTTCAGTAGTGGAAAAAAAATCAGTAATAAGTCCCACAAATCAAAAACTGATTTGTCCAATTTGTCCAATTAACTCCAAATTGTAAAATCAGCATGAAACCTAATTTGCTGGTGAAAGGAAACAAACAAAATTACCACTAAGCATTTTAGGAGCCTAATCTTAGGACTGATTTGAGAAATTGTTGTTATAATGTTTTTTGGAATGCATACAGTTTACCCTTGTTCATTCACATACTGGTTTCACTACCTGCTTTCAATCCGGACATTGCATTGTGATGCTTATTCTAAGCGTCACCAGTCTCAAGTTTGTGTAAACATGCCATCATTTGTTCTCTGTATTTTCAATAAAACAACCACCCAATGCTGTGCAATGGAGAGAATAGGGTGGGATATCCTAGTCCAGAGGGGAGGAGAGAGAAGAAATGGGAGGAATGGGAGAGCAGAGTTGGTAGGAGAGGAATTGGAACCACCAGGAGAGATGAACTGGACCTAAGATATGACTAAAAGCAAGTATAATGGGTGAAATCTGACTGGTAGAAAACTGTGCAGGCGTGGAGGTTTAGGATGGAGTAACTATTGCCTAGCATTGTGCTTTAGGTTAATTAAGTAAATCCTCTGTGTGGTGATTTGGGTATACAACTGGTTTAAGAATAACCGCAGCTTAACTCCAGATAAATTAATAATAAATATTATTAACCCACAACAAATGGTGCCCAACTAATCTAAGTCGCCACACACTTTTATATCATACTCTAACATAATTTAGTGTGTGTTGGGGGAGGGGAATAAGCTCCCAGGGATACAACCCAAACTTAAAACCTAAAATCTCCCAGGTCAATTACTGTCTCTTTAAGAGACACTCTTAAACAGGCCCAGGAGCAAAAGAGAGCCTACTGTGGGCAGACTGAAACTTAACAAAACTGGCTGCCACTATAGTCTAACAAGATGGGAGAGACAATAAAACAGACTTCTTGGAGCTTGGCTGATAATCTCTTCTATGGTTTTAAGACAGAAATAAAAGAAAATTTAGAAATTATGACTATGGTTACATTCATAGTCCTCAATTTAACTTTAACCATTGGATTAACATTTTATGTCTTCTCAAAGGCAAAGGCTTTAGAAAAGATACTGGAACAACACAAAGAACAATATAACGAAAAAATTAAAAGTTGGAAGCAAGGCATAAAACAAGAGAATCAAGAGATTTTTGAACAAAACAAACAACAGAGAGATAGGTGTGAAATATGGGTACAGACTTTAAGAGAAGAGTTTAGAATACTAAGTAAAGAAAATACTTAGGCAGAGGCAAAAGATAAAAATAAAGTCAACCAAAGGTGGTTAGAAAACAAACATTAACTTATCCAGTCAGTACACAACAGAGACCAGCAAATGGTGATCATCCACAGTATTATCATGAAGCTGAATGGCACCCTGTGGAAGAAAAGTGTCACAGGCAGGAGAGATGGCTCAAAGGTTAAGAGGCTGCTCTTCCATAAGGCCCTGAGTTCAATTCCCAGCAACCACATCGTGGCTCACAGCCATCTGTAACGAGATCTGGTGCCCTCTTCTGGTGTGCAGGCACGCATGCAAGCAGAACACTGTATACATAATAAATAAACCTTAAAAATTTGAAAGAAAAGAAAAGAAAAGAAAAATGTCACTAATTTTGGAACGCATTCACCATTTGTAAAACAAATGCTGACTTTCTGGTCAATCAGAGTAATCCCAAAAGACTGGGAGGATATGGCAAAGGCAATATTAGAACCTGGGCCATATTTACAATGGCTATCATGGTAGAGAGAAGAGGCTAGAGAGATAGTACACAAAAATAGAGCCAGAGGTGCTGCTGTTTCTAAGGAAAAACTGCTTGGTGATGACCAATATGTTGACACAAAGATACAAGCTGTATATAATGAAGAAATCTTAGCATTATGTCACCTAGCAGCCTTAAATGCTTGGGACAAGGTTGAGGAATCAGGAGAAAGGCTTGAGCCATTCTCTAAGGTCATACAAGATCCAAGTGAAACATTCACTAACTTTTTGCAAAGATTGACCTCAGCTGTGGATAGAAGTATATCAGATCCACTAGCTAAAAAAGCACTAATAGAATCTTTAGCTTTTGAAAATGCTAATGCATTTTCTGAATGCAAAGAGGCAATAAGGCCATTAAGAGCAAGATTGGCAACAATAGACAAATGGATTAGAAATACAACTGACATCAGACCTCATTCACCCAGAGTGACCTTGATAGGAGAAGCTACCCCTAAAGACCTTCAGAAATGTCTTAATTGTGATGGACAAGCTTACTACAAAGGGAGGTACAAGAAAAACCAAAATAATTTAAAAAGGGATCCCATGTTTCCTAGAATATGCAAAAGAGTGGCAAAGGTCTACATTGGCTTAGTGAATGTAGAACAGTTATGGATAAATGGGGTAATCCTTTATCAATAAAGGACCAAGGAGGCCTATTGCAGGCCCCAACACAGGACAGGAATACTCCTCCACAAGAAAATTAAACACCACTGCTCTGGGAATAAACATTAAAAAATTAGACAGCAGGGCCAGAGCAAGTTCCGTAGATAAATAAAAAAATAAAAATAAAAATAAAAAATAAAAAAAAAACAGGAAAGAAACAAAAAACAAATATGTTGGCACATTTCTATAAATGATTAAAGGCCAAAGTTAAAGATAAATTTAAATAGTATTGAAATTGAAGGCATGCTATATACTGGGGCTGATGTCACAATTATCACTCCTAAATCCTGGCCCCCAAATTGACCACTTCAAGAGGTGGATATCCAATTCCAAGGAGTTGAAACTTTATCTAAAGTAAAACAAAGTGTCAGGTGACTTAAATGTACAGGACCGGAAGGTCAAATAGAAAAAATAAGGCCATATGTGGCTGAGATAGCCATAAATTTATAGGGAAAAGATCTGTTACAACAATGAAAAACTCAGATTAACATCCCCCAATTTCAGAAGCAGGTCAAAAAACAGGTAATACTCCTGATAAAGAAGTTAAATTATTTTTTTAAATGCCATCAAAAACAGTTACAGACTGTCCAGGCTGTCCATAAACAAAATATAGCAGCGGCCATCTTTTCAATTTCATGTTGGGAAGCCACTGTTAATAAAACCCCACAGCCTCACCACTAAGGTAAGAGAGTTATGGGTTCAGGTAGCAAACTGTCTCTGTCAGTTTTTATTTTTTGGAAGCTGCTAACATGTACTTCCTATTTACTCTAGTAACTAACTAATTGTATTCCTTCTTAAGTCTCTTGCGGGGTTAAAGACCAAATAGTTATAGTTCCACAATTAAGCTTAAGTTGTTTAGAATTTTTAAGAAAATGTTTTTGGGGCTGGAGAGATGGCTCAGAGATTAAGAGCACTGTCTGCTCTTCCAGAGGTCCTGAGTTCAATCCCCAACAACCACATGGTGGCTCAAAACCATCTATATCAAGATCTGGTGCCCTTTTCTGGCCTGTAGGCATCATTGTATATATAATAAATAAATAATTTTTAAATGTTTTCATGTAGGTAATACCAATAAGGATAAAAGTAAATTTAGGTATATAACTCTAAACTTGTCAAGATAGGATAATCAGATACTTTCTCCCAAGTTGCCAAATACATGTGAACTGGACATTGCACTTGTAAATCTTACCTAATAGATTTCATAACTTTTATATTTATTATTGTATTGAAAAAGGGGGCCTTTTATTGGATTTAAAGGGGAAAATGTAGGTATAATGTTCTTTTGGAATATATACAATTTACCCTTGTTCATTCAAATGCTGATTTCTCTACCCCACCATCTGGTTTCAATCTGGACATCGCATTGTGATGCTCTCAAGTTTGTGTAAACATGCCACCATTTGTTCTCTGTATTTTCAATAAAACAACCACCCAATGCTGTGTAATGGAGAGAATAGGGTGGGATATCCTAGTCCAGAGGGGAGGAGAGAGAAGAAATGGGAGGAATGGGAGAGCAGAGTTGGTAGGAGAGGAATTGGAACCACCAGGAGCGATGAACTGGATATGACTAAAAGCAAGTATAATGGGTAAAATCTGACTGGTAGAAAACTGTGCGGGCTTGGAGGTTTAGGATGGAGTAACTATTGCCCAGCATTGTGCTCTAGGTTAATTAAGTAAATCCTGATTTCTGTGTGGTGATTTGGGTATACAGTTGGTTTAGGAATAGCTGCTGTTAACTCCAAATAAATCAATAATAAATATTAATAACCCACAACAAGAAATACAAGCAAACAATGGAAACAACAACAAAACTCACACAGAGAGAGGCTAGAGAGATGGATAGATGAATGTCTTGGTAAAGTTCTTTCCTTGCAAACATAAGGACTTAGGCTGGGAGCCCAGAGAATCCAGTTTAAATATGCAGGCTGGCAGCCCAGTGCTGGGTAGGTGGAGAAATGTGGATCCCTGGAGCTTGCTGGCTAGCCAGGCTAGTGGAATTGCAGGTTCTGAGCTGCAGGTTCAGAGAGACCTTATCTCAAGATTTAAGTTGTAGAATGATTGAGAAGACACCTGATGTCTACTTCTTGCCTCCATAGGCACACATATACTGGAATGTACACATACATGTGTGGATACACACAAATTTATTTTAATGGGAAAACATCCCTTATCCTCTGATAGGACATTTAAGCATCCTCAGCCTGTCATGTTTGCCAAATCAATTTTTAAGATTAAGGCAACCTCAACAAAAATATGGCAGTTTTTTTTCTTTTTCTGGAGAGACATCTACAAAGAGACATCTACAAAGATGTCATATTTTTATAATATACATTGTACAGTGAAAGTCAACATGATCCAGCATACATTAAAACACAGGACAGCAGGAGAGATGGCTCAGAAGTAAAGGGCACTTGTTGCTCTTTGAGAGGACCAAGGTTCAGATCCTAGAACCCACTGGTGGCTTAACTCCAGTTCTAGGGGATTTGGCATCCTATTCTGGTTTCTTAGAGTAAGCACGTACATACATGCAGAAAACAGCAAAGAAATAAAAAATATTTTTAAACGACAAATTAAAAATACATGTGAGAGCCCTTCTACTGAAGCAAAGTAGGAGAGTCTTCATCGGAGTTCATACTTTACACATTTTAACTTCCAAGTTAGTATTGGAAACTTAGAAACTGGAAAGCATCCCTGCTAGAGTCTACTAGTAGCTCACTGCTGCTAGAATATTTCGAGCTGCTGGAATTCTTTTGCTGCTTCAAAGGCAGATGACTGATAGAGCCTCTCACCCTTAGCGTGCCGGTGTAGACACAGCGAATCAACAAGAGGCTTGGTTGAGCTTGTTTTTCTTCTCTTCAAATCCCAATACCCAATATGCTTTGTGGTGGCCATGAAGATGAATTCTTGTGGAAGCCCAATTCCTGAGGAAGCCTCCTGGGAAGGAAGACTCACTGCAGAGGTAGTCAGTCACCAGTTCAGATACCATTAAGCATGCTTCAGCGGGTGATTAGGGTGGGGTCGGGGTGGCAGGTCACTTCAGGCAGCAGGAGGGGTGGTGCTCATGGGAATCCAGGCAACACTCTGTCCCAGTTGACAGTTGAATTTACCCTCAGGCCTCTGAGGAAAAAAATGGAGACATTCATTGCTGAGGCAAGAGTTGGAACAGACCAGTGCCTAGCAGAAAGCAGGAAGGCCTAGGAGACTGGAGACCCTGCGAGTCAGTCTCCTTGGGGGCTGGGGGTGTGAGATGTAGGTGGAGTGGAAGTCCCTTACGGGCAGGAAAGAGCTAGAACCTTCTTATCCACTGCTATTGCCTGCCAGGAATTCATTAGAAACTGAAGACCTCTCTTGATTTTCCTCTACTTGTAGTTGTAAGGGGAGATTGCTGAAATTTGTGTAGGTAGCCCACAGATTGCCTCAAAATCTCAAGGCTCCTCCCTCAGCCTCAGAAATGCTGTGATTACAGACATGATTCAGTCCAGGTAGTTTTTATTTATGTGTTGTTTTGGTTTAAGGAACATGGTCTTAGTCTGAACTTCAGGTTTGCCTGAATCTTCATGTTCAGCTTGACCTGACCCTGGAATTGAGGCCCTTTTTCATAAAAATGGACTGGGGCCTGAGCAATCATGCCTAATTTTTATTTTTATATTTTTAATTGTCTTTTTTTTTTTTTTTTTTTGCGTTGTTGAGGATTGAACTTAGAGCCTCTTGCGCTAAAATATATCACCAGCTGTGCATACTCTAAACTTTAGCTGAACTTTATGGTTTAGATTTACTCTAGATTTGTATTGCTATGAAAAAAGTTGGGGAGCACGCTTGTGGTAATAGCAACTACGATTTCACTTTGAGATTGAGATGCAGACATGTTTGCTCAAATTTATCAAAAACCTACCAGAAGTGGGACCAAAATGCAGATCCTCCTATGATTAGTTGTAAGCCCATTTGGAGTCAAAGTTGAAGCCATTGTTATATGTGCATTTTAAACTGACAAATGACAAACCATTAACTCTTAGTCCTATAAAATAAGAGAGCCCAGAACTAAAATCATTTATTCAACTAAAATCATTCTTTCTTTTAAACAAGTGTACATATAGTTAAGATTATTACTGGTTGTTTTTGAAGACAACTATTCTGTTCATTATTTCAATAATAAGCTATTTAGTACTAGAACAGTAGATAACAGAAAAATGGTTTCTTCTTTAAACCCTTTGTGCAATTATTAAATGCTATTTTATTAAATTATTCTTTAATGTTATTTTATGTTTTCAATTATATCAGTTTAAATGATTCTTTTGGATTCAGATGGCTGAAGAAACTTTTCTCTTGTGTTTTAAATCAGAAAACGTCAGTTTCTTTGTGGAAAGGGAACATTCTGAGAATTCCGTGAAGCTGCCAGCTGAGAGGTCTGCGCTTAATAACACATGACTTTGAGGAAGAACAAGATAGAAATGTTTCACAAGGGACAGTTTTGAAGGTACTAGATCTCTAGTGTTGATGCTACAGTTAGCCTGTTTTGAAATGACTGCATTTTAAACTAAGTCAAACTTTGTGATGCTTTGTTTCTCAGTCGCTCTTTGAAAATCTCATATTGTATCTCTTGTCTGTAATCAAAACATGTAGCTAAATAACATATAACTTAGTATGCTCAGAAAGGCCTAAAAACCTGTGTTCAGAAGATAACAGTATATCACTTGATTTCATCTTACTTTCAGACAAATTATATATCTGCTTTAAAACTTAATGTTGACAACATGCCTGAAAGATCATATAGTATGTCATTAAAATTTACAACATAACACACTTAGTTTAATATCTTGTTTTTATTACCAACACAGAACAGAATCCAGTAATTGATAATCATGAGAAGGCAAATCCTGAAGAAATAATTGGAGATACAGAGTAATATATTCAAAATTATTATTTCTTGTTTAAGTACAGAAAAGTGTAATTGATTATCCAAAAAGTAATATATATATACTTGGCATATGATATATATTCCAAAACAAAAATTACATAAGATGAACCTAAATCTGAATGGCTTTCTGGGAGGGGGTAGTGTGTGGATCAAACCATCATCTTTATGCTTGAAGGCAAAAGCTATACCACCAAATTATATCTCCCACAGCCTTCATTTTTAAAAATTTAATTTATTCACAGATCTCAAATACAGAATATTCTGTCAAAATTTTGAAGTGCATTTTGGATATGTAATTTATTTAAAACTATATAGTATTAATATACTTTATAAAATAAAAAATATTATAAATTTATAAAATAGGAAATAAAATACTGTGTGACTGCTTTTAATGCCTTGGTACCATTCATAGAATTTTGTAAAAATTTCATGATTTAAAATCATGTATTTATTTTTTCTTATGGTACAGAAAGTGAAAATGGTGTGACGACATTAATGAAATTTTAAGTTTTTATATGTTTATGTCTATGGTGCCTATATGCCTATGTACACATATAGAGGCCGGAGGAGGATGTTGTTTAGCTCAATCAGAACTTTAAATTCCTCACATGGCACATAACTCAAAAAGCCCTGTATTTTATGCTGACATCAACTTTTACTAATTCATTATTTGAGCACCTGCTGTGTGACATATACCAGGTAGTTATTTATTGTGTTTTTTATAATAGTTGCAATAATACAAAGGGGTAAAAATGTTATCTTTAATATTAAAAATAATTTATTTTTATTTTGTGTGGAGAAAAAAAGGATAGCTAATTTCATCTTCTTAATTCTTCTTTGTGCATGACTACTTAACAAACTGCAACGAACAACCAATCAACAACCCACAGTGCCTCTTGGGGTTCTAGAATTTATATACACTCTGAAATTTCCTCAGAATTCCAATCACAGAAACTATCTGCAACTGGCCAGACCATGCCTCTGCTAGAGCACTAGGCAAATTATAGTCACCTGCTGTAAAGCAGTCCCATATCCCTACACCTGGGATTAAAACAAAAACATAATCTTGTAATATTTATGTGCTTTTAAAAAAAACCAAAACTTTAAAATTCTCACTACAGTACTAAACATTTTCTGAAGCATTAAAATTTTTATGAACTACAGTACTTACTGATGCAAATGTCCTACAAAAAAATCCATGAAAATAATGTTATATTTTATAGTCTTCTTCAATTAATAACATTGATATTTATGTAAATTACCCTTTTCTGTTTTTGTTTTTATAAAAGATATATTTGAAGTATAATTGACTATACTTTTTAGAAATAATTTTCATATTAGATTTAAGCATACTTTGTTTCTTGTTTCTAATACAGCATTTTTAAAAATTTGTATGTTTTTATGTGTATAGGTGTTTTGCCTATAGGTATGTCTGCTAGTCATATATGTGGTGCCTACAGAGTTTAGAAGAGGGCATCAGATCCCTTGGAACTGTAGTTGGAGATGTTGTGAACATCCTGTAGGTGCTGGGAATCAAACCTGTGAGAGGAACAGCTACTCTTAACTATTGATCATTTTCTCCATTTGTTCTCTTGGGTTTTATTTTGGGGGGTCAGGGGGTGATATTTGTGTGTTTATTTAAGTTTTTTATTTTTTATTTTATTTTTTGAGACAGGGTCTCACTATGTAGCCCAGGCTGGCCTGGATCTCACAGAGATCTGCCAGCTTCTGCCTCCTGAGTGCTGGGATGAAAAGTGTGAGCCAACAGCCCTGACTGTTCTCTTGCTCTTAATAGAATACTTTAAATAACAAGTTCTAACAATTGCATTGTGTCCTTTTAGACAGTATTTTCATAAATTCAGAAAAATTTAGCCTTTATCAAAGTGTTTCCTCATGAAGAAATTAAAGTCCGTTCTTGATCTTTTGTTTTGTGTATTTGTTCTTTTGAAAACTGTTCCTGAATTTTAAAATTATCTTCATTTAGGGAAATCAAAATTGGGATAAGTTTGGATATTTCTTATCCAAAGTACAAGGGGTTAGAATTTTCTTTATTTTGGAACATTTGCATAGACTTTACTGGTTGAACATCCTTCATCTGAAAATATGAAGCCCTAAGGATTCTAAAGTATGAAACATTTGTTATACCATGTTGGTGATATCTTTCAGTTTAATTTTAAATATCCTTGGTATTATTGAATGAACTGTGTATTTATATTTACTTGCATACATTGAAATAACTTGGAGTTTCTTCAACGTAAGCTTTACTTTCAATATAGGTGACATTAACAAGGCTCTTCATACAAAGAAAAACTGCATGGAAGCTTATATCAAAGATTGCTTCGAAGATAGTAACCGGAAACTTGAACAAGTTTTAAAAATGAAAGAACAGGAAAGGTAGCTTGTTACTTTTATAAGGTCACACTTGCACCATTTTCAAAACTATATGTGGCTAAAAATTAATTACAAAAATTGCATTCAGATGGACAGGAAGAGAGGAGGAAGAAAGATGCCAAGACGGGTTAGCATGGAGAAGGAACCACATGGGCTGGGAAGAAGGACTCAGAGGAGGAAGTGGATGGGGAAAACACCAAGGTGAAGACTACAAGCAAGTATTTGTAAGATATGGGTGGAAGGTAGCTCAAATAAGGATGACGAAGGCAGATGGCGTTGGTTGGGGGTTGGGAGGTGGATGATGAGGTTATTGAAACAGCATAGGTAAAATACCAATGCAGCTCAAGGTAAATAAGGGAATTATAAAATCTTTAAAAAGTGCAATTATTTTTTGAGCCTTTAGAAAAAAATGTTTGGCTTTAATTTTGTCTAAGCAGGTAACCCTATAACTTCATGCCTTCAAGGAAACTAGATACAATTCTTAGAAGTCTATGAACATTTTATTTTCTCCTTTTAAATAACTGTTGATGGAGATTTTTTAAAATTGATTTATGTTAATTCTGGAACTATAGAAAAGTCTTATAAAAGGTCTTAGAAATGTAATTTATGGCTAATTATGTTTAACAATATAGAAAATGATCAATTATATATGCAGACAAAATTTGTGTATTTTAACCAACTTTGTGTTTATAACAAGACTTTAAGTCTTTCACTAAGTCCTAACCGTGTCAAAATAGGAAAGATAAATTAGGCCCCATATTTGGTAGGAAATAATGAAAAAATAAACTACTTGGAAATAGTTAATTTTCTGAAAAATTGATTTGTATGTTAAAACTTCCTTAATTTTGAAGAGGTAAAACATAAAAGAAGACTTATCTGATAATCTTTTAGGAAAAACAATGTATAGTGTTTTCATATTACACAATTTTTATATTTCTGTTTTTCTTTCATTTTATAGTATGAAATGGTCAATTCAGTTTGTTTTGAGAGTTCTTTTCCTATTGTTATGTAATATGACTGCCTTCATTATTTTGTTTTACAGGAAGAAGATTAACAGCAAATTTTGACTATGCAGTATATGACTACTTTTCAGGAGTTGAGTGTGAATATACAGAAATTCGGTGAAGAATGAGAAAAATTAGCTGGCATCATAACTAATTTTATAATTAATCTAATATAACTAAGTATCAAGTAGGAATGGAGAAACTAGCCTTATGTTAGGTACAGGAAACTAAGCTGGGTTTCATCATCCTTTCTTGGCTCTATTTTAGTCCTACTAAGTTGTAAACCAGAGAAATATGATCACATACTATATTAATGAAAGCCTTTGGGCTTTTTATATTAGTTGGGATCTTAAATTTTCAATAGGCAGACATTGCTGAAACATGAAAAGATGATTATCATTTCTGTAAAAGGGATCACAATAGATCAAACTCAGGTACAGTTGAAAGGGGAGAGAAAGGTTACTTACATAATATCATCTAGAATCTGTTGTTAGTCTTAGAGAACTCACTCAAGCTAGTAAATCAGTTCTTATAATCCTAAACTTAGTATAAACTTAGTAACAATAGTGTATGAAAACAGTCTTTCTCAACAGCCCTGCCAGAATATTCCTGTGGAGGAATATCACCCAGCTAGTTTAGATCATTTCTCCATCACTGAAGCAATCACTGTAGTCAGCACATGTTTTCCAAGACCAGAGATAACGACCATACTAAATATTTTTTTAGTTGATTGGTTAGTAGAGTTTGGGAAGTATTCAATTTGAGAATGCACAGGAGAGCCATTCCTGCTTGGATGGTATTGAGGAAGCCACTGGTATATGAGTCAGTTCAGAACAGATGGAGACTAAAGATACAAAATAAATACTCAGATGAAGGCAGTTTTTAAACCGTGAAAGCCAGAAAAAAATCACAAGCGGGAGTGATCATGGATGTAAATGAGGAGTCTAAGGATAGATCCCTGGAGTACTTCAGTATTTGTAATTCTGTGGAGTGGGGGTTGAGCAGGAATCAACAAAAGAAGAGAACAACTGGTAGAGAGTAAATTACCACAAGAGAAGGAAGGCTTTTAAAGAAGAAAAGACCACTAATTGTTTCATATGCTAATGGACAAAGAAAGTAGATTCTCTGGGCTGCGGGTGGGTTAGTTGGTAAACTTTCTCCTGTGCAAGCATGAAGACCTGAGGTTATATTGCCTGCATCCACATAAAAAACTTGCTGTGGTTGTGAGCATTTTGCAACCCCCAAAACTGAGATTTGAGTTAGAGATAAGATTTCCAGAGCTTCCTAGCCAGCCAGGTGCAGTCTAATCGATGAGCTCTGGGTTCAGTGAAAGATTCTGTTTCAAAAAAAGTGGAGAGTAATTGAGGAAGATAACCGATGTTAATTCTTGGTCTCCACATGTATGCATATACACGCACACATACAAATGTGTTAAAGGTAGATTTGGCAATGCGAAGGTCGTTTTTCTTAATCAGGATGATTGGGTTGGAAAAATATAGTACAAAACTAATCACTGTGAAAACAAGATAAAATAGGAATGTAGTAGCCCAAGGGAAAAGGTGTTAAAGTTTTTTTTTATTTTAATTTTTTTAAAATGTGAAATGCCCTGGTTGTGTGCTAACATAAAGAATATGGAGACAAATTTGTTTATAAGTTCCCTGTGTTACTAGAGGCGCTGGTATAGTAAAAAGCCAATCTATCACTAAGCCTTTTCCACAGACATCTTTTTATACTTTGAGACAGGGTGTCTTTAAGTGATCAAGTCATTCATCCTCAACCTTTATATATAAATTATAGACACACACTGCCAGGTCCAGCTAGAGTCATAAATTTAAAATAACAGTTATACTTACTGAATTCATGAGACTAGATGAGAGAGGAGAAGAAGTTGGACTTAATGAAGAACAGGCATAAGGCATCCTTAAGAAAAGGAGAGAATCTAGTAGCGTTTCAAAACAGATACTAAGACTCATAACCAAACCTTCGGCAGAAGGGGTGTTAGTATGACGTGGAAAGGATAGGAGCTCCACAAGGACCAAATATATCTGGGCACAGGGCTTTTTTCTGAAACTGTTTCTCCAACCAAGTACCATGTATGGATGTAACTGGAACCTTTGCTGGGACGAAGCTCGGGGTAGCTCAATAACCAATTGGTTTCCCATAGTAAGGGGAACAGGGACTATTTCTGACAGGAACTCAATAGCAGGCTCTATGACCTCCCCACCCCCCAAGGGAGGAGCAGTCCTGGTAGGCCACAAAGGAGGACTTTGCAGCCAGTCCTGAAGATACCTGATAAAAGAGGGTCAGATGAAAGGGGAGGAGGTCCTCCCCAATCAGTGGACTTGGAAAGGGGCAGGAAGGAGGTGAGGGAGGGAGGGTGGGATTGGGAGGGAATAAGGGAGTGGGATACAGCTGGGATACAAAGTTAATAAAATATAACTAATAATAATAATAATTAAAAAAAGAAAAAAGAAAAGGAGAGAAAGGAGGGCACATGGGATATACAACTGAGGTGGGTCATAGATCCAACGATGTGAGACTGAACCATCTCTTGGGATTGCTTCTTCTGTTTAGTAAAATAAGGTCATCATATGGTGAAAACGTTACCACTAGCTGGAGTTAATCTTTCCAGGCTTAGGATTTTGCCAAGTAAATGTCTGCATGGTGCAGGCCTGTAAACACAAGTCCTTGAGAGGCTAAGGCCAGCCTGTGCAACATGGCAAATATTTTATCACTAAAACAATGTCCTACTCCATGGCTGATAAGATAATTGCATTGATTGCATGTCACTGTAAAAATATAAATTAAATAAATTTTATCAGAATACTTGCTAAAAATGTTAAATTAGTTGGAAACTATTCTTTTTTTTAAAGTTTTATATGGAATTATTGTTTGCTCACTTAAAAATTTTAGGATTGGAGCTAGATGAAGGGATTGATTGCTGGCCTAGCATTCATGGTGCACAACAATAACAACAAAATTTAAAGCAAATTTTTATAGTGTGCTTTCCTTTTATATTTGTAGAATAATTTTCAAGCATAATAAAAAGCTTTTAAAAGTTCTGAAATTGATCAGAACCAGGCACTGGAAGCAATTAGACAATTACATGAAAAGTTCATAAAGGTATGTTGCCCCTGGTACATAATATGTTCTTATAAAACTATGTATGTTTTAAGAATCATAAAGGTTTAACTACTTACCACTTTGAATTATTTCACACTGAAGTGACTGACATATCTGCAGACTCCTAACGGTTTTGTATGAATTATTCAAGACATTAAAAAATAATAAATTGGGAATTTAGCCTCAAAAGTACTTCATAGTTTATTCATGCTTTAGTTATTCTGTTTAACTAACCATAGCAAGTTTATACATCATTTCTGCAGAATCTTTCATCTTTATATCCTTGGGATTTGTTACTATGTTGTGTGTTGTCCAGGAGGGTCTACAATGTCTATGCTCAAAGTTTTCTCAGAGGTTCATGTAGGTACAATTATAAACATACCTGTTTTACATTGCTCTTAAGAAAAAAGTCCCACAAAAATCTGTCGTATAAATACTGTATCACTTAACACAGCCTGCACTGAGAAATGAAAGTATTTCCTGTTAATTTTAGACTAGGATCAGATGCAAGGAGAGGAGGACCTCCTCTATCAGTAGACTGGGGGAGGGGCATGGCTAGAGAAGAGGGAGGGAGGATGGAATTGGGAGGGGCAGAGGGAGGGGCTACAGGTGGGCTACAAAGTGAATAAACTAATAAGAAATAAATTAAAAAATTCATTAAAAGAAAGTATGTTTGTATCTTAGAACAAATTAAACTAACATTTTTTCCCCCTGTGGATTTATAAAACTCATTAAAAGAAAGTATGTTTGTATCTTGAAACAAATTGAACACATTTGGTGCAACTGAAAAATTTTATAAATATTAGTTTTGAGACATGGATTTTGTATACTTTTAAAAAGGCATAAAAATGTCATTTTATTGGGCTTGGCCTTTAGGTAAATGGCAGCTACCCTTACTTAATGATTAAGAAACCTTCACATATGTCTTCAAACATAAATGACTAAAAGTGTCTTTTATTTTGATGTTCAGCAAATATATAGAAATTTGATTTTTAGGTTTGTTTCTAAGCTGTTATTTTTATCCTTCATTATTTAAATATTCATAATTATACATAGAAAGGAAATAACTATTTGTTTTGCCAAATATTGAGTATTTAGATATTTTTGGAAATGAATCACATTTACTGTTTTTCTAAAATTAACTTGAGTGAATTAGTAATTCAGAGTAAGACATCAAGGGTTTTCCTTTAACTGCTGCCTATCTTATTATTTTTAGATAGCATTTCTCACTGAACTTGGAGCTAGCCATTTCAGCCAACACTGGCATGTGTCCATCCCCACCCATCCAGGGCTAGGGTTATAGACAAGTGCTGGCATACCTAGCATTTACTATGAGTGATATGTATCTCAGGTCCTCCTGCTTTTGCAGCAAGCACTTTACCGAGTGAGCCCCCATCCAATTATTTTTCATGAACTTTAAAAATCTTGTCAATTCTTATAAAAAGAATATACTACTTTATGCCACGAACCACAAACTTACTTTTCTTCTTGCAATAATGTATGTCTTTCATTGCCCTTTGACACACATACATCCACAACCTTGCTTTTATGGCTATATCATTGTTCATTTAATGTATTTGCCAGAATTTCTTTGGATAAACCCCCAGCTGATACAAATGTAAGTTTTATAAACTTGACTCTTAATTATACCATGCAGGTCAAAGTTCTAGGATGGCCAATATGGAATTGAGAAAATGTCAAATCAGACTGACAAGAAATAACTTTTAGAGAAAGAATGTGAACATAGACTTGGGATTTTCTTGATCAAAGAAAAAGCAAATCATAACTATGTAAAGAACAAAATAAATATATATAGTAAATGTATAACAATAATAAATAAGTTAATAAGTATCTCTGATTGTTTCTGTTATTCTAGAAAACAGTGGCAAATGTAAGAGGGAAATGGCACCTTTTGTTGTTATGTAGCTATTTCCTCAGAGCTGAACATTACTTCCTATAGGGAAGATGGAGGAGCCTACAACTCAGAACTAAATCAAACAAGTTTTAGGAAGCTCTGAAAGCTTTAAGGTTTGCTGGGGCCCTCCCAAAGGTTGGAAAAGATGTAAACACTTGCCAGGGTGAAGAGGTTATCTGTTAGGGGTTGCTGCCTGCACATTGAGAAAGGAACACCTGCGGACACAGCTTTTGTGAGTCACCACTCATGCTGGGGTGGGATTCTCTGTGCTGCACCTGCATTTTGAGCCACCCATGTTCCTGGAAAGGACCCCAAGAAACTCATTGGTTCACAGGGGTAGACTTGGGTAAAAGTATTTCTGTCACTGGTGCCCTATCTGGAGTAAACAGGCAGCTATAAAGTTAGGGATACTGAAATTAACAAGGTTTCCTTAGTTAATGTCCTTACTGAGGGTACATCTCATAACCACCTGGCAAAAAAGTACAAAAGGAGGCTGCTGCATCACAGTGTCAACAAGGTAACTGTTAATATTGTTAATGTCAGTATTCCTAACTTAAGATACCCCTGATTGAAAACTGGCTGGCAGATTGGAACAGGGCACAAACACAGGGACTGTGTTATTCAATAGAGTTTCTGTCACGCATAAAGCCACACCCAGGCCTCCCATTCTTTTTATGAAGAAATAAAATATCCCACTCCCCATCCCTGCCATAACAAAAAATCTTCTTTTGGTCCTGATATCCTAGAGTCTAAGAAAATTCTCTTTTTGCCATGTATATGAATTAACTAACATGGGAGATCAGTGGCCTTGAGAGTCTAAAGAACTGGATTTCCACAAGCCTTATTATGAGACAGGGTACTCTAGTCCTGATTCTGAGGTTTGACTCCTTAAAATTTCAGTTATTGGAGGCACAGCACTCCAATAATTAATCCCAGCCCTCAGGAGGCAGAGGCTTCTATGAGTTTAAAGCCAAAAACTGTTCTACACAGTGAGTTCCAGGCCAGCCAGAGCTACGTAATGAGACCCTGTCTCAAAAATAAAAATTAAAATTAAAATTAAAATTAAAATTAAAAATAAAACTTTAGTTATTGGGAAAATTTGTCTTACCTAGTGGGAGTATGATTTAATTTCATAGTTCTGTTGGAAGGCTGGCCTGCCTGAGCCAAAGATTCTATAATGCAGTTGGCTAGAAAATCCAATGGTGGGGATCCCCAGGCTAACTTTGAACCAAATGTTCACCCCTTGTCATATTTCTCTTATCTCTGACAGGCTTGAAACAATGTCATTGTAGATATCAAATGTCAGGCCTTAGGTGTACTGTACTGGGTATGTGGGGGGACAG
>NW_026590222.1:337907-375852 GCF_907164565.1 Psammomys obesus
TTTTCTAAAGGGTGTGCCCTACAAACTGACAACTGGAAAGATAAAGAACACCTCTCTGAGTGTAAAATCCATTATTATGGTCCAGCTACCTGGGCAGAGAATGGATCCCAAGGGTACCATACTCCATGTATATGTTAAACTGTATTATCAGGGTACAGGCTGCTGTTGAAATTATTACTAATGAAACTGCAAAAGTCCTTAGTATACTGTTTTGTAACACTTTCCTCAGAGGATTGAAACTTTCCACCCTGCAGGAAGCTCCTTAAGCAGGAAGGTAAACAACTCAAAAAAGGTTCAGGAAGCTCCTTAAGCAGGAAGGCGAACAACACAAAAGAGGTTCATGAAGTTCCCCAAACTGATCACATTCACATAGGCTCCTCCCTTTTAGAGTAAAGAATAAAAGCTGAGAGTCCCTTTCAGATGAAAGGAAGCTGAGCTGCAAAGAAGACCCTCGGAGGAGACCAGACCAGCTGCCTTGCCTGCCAGAAGCAAAAAACAGGAGCTGGAGCAGCTTTTTGCCTGGATGAGGTTTAGACCAACTGAGGCCCTTGGAAAGGACACTCTCCAACCTGCTGAGCTGCCTGCTGGCTGTGCAGTTTTCCTCAGGTTCCCAGCTTTGTGAGCCATCACCCATGCTGGGGTGGACTTTGGTGGTGCAGCTGTCTTTGAGTCATTTCTGCTCCTGTAAGTAACCCCTCACCCATATTCCTGTAAGTAATCTTAATAAAACTCATTGGATCACCAAGTTGGACTTTGGTGGTATCTATACTGTAGCCTGTCTTGGGTTCTCTGTCTGGGGTGAGTAGAGATGTGTTTTGGACTTTGGTGGTATCTCCACTTTGGTCTGTCTTAGGCTCCCTGTGTGGGGTTTGTATATATGTGTCTGTTGTGTCTCCCCAGGGAAAGTTTTGTCATAAAACACAAAACGACACTATTTCAGTACTCGGTTTGCCCCAGGATTTTTTTTTTCTGGGCTCTGTTTGAAAAATCAAACAGCAGAGTCGGTTCTCTCCTACACCGACTCTGATCCCAGGGCTCAAACTCAAGTAATCAGTTTGGTGGCAAGTACCCAGTGAATCATTTAGTCAGCCCTAATTCTACCATGGTGAATGCATGTAGCTAAAAGTTGAGCTTTATTACTACAAACATATTATTTCTATTCATTGGTTTATTGTGTGTGTGTCAGAAAACAACTTTGTGAAATTGAAATTCTTCTTCTTTTCTCCTGTGTGAGTTCAGGGTTTGAGCTCCAGTTGTCAGTCAGAGAAACAAAGAGATTTTACTTGTTGAGCCTTCTTGCCCACCCTAATTTTACCATTTTTAATTCATGCAACAGAAAACAGGCTAAAAATTCAAATTACACGTATTTATTTATTTACTGTTTGTGGGTATTCTCATGCCACAGTGCATGTGTCTGGAGATCAGAGAACAACTTGCAGAAAATGATTTTCTCCTTCTACCGTTTACATACTGGGGATCAAACCTAAGTCTTTAGGCTCGATAGCAAGTACCTATACATGCTGAGCCATCTTGGTAGCCCTCACTCTACCAATTTGAATGCATGCAACTGAAAATGGCTTTAAAATTATTTATTTGTTTGTTTTACTTACTTACTGGGCCGGGGAGGGGGAGCAGTCGGCACATGCGCTGCTTGCCACTGAACTGGCCTGGCAATCAAATGAGAATTTATGAGATTTGGTTCTGTCCTACCACATGGGGTTAGGGGCTGCAGCCCAGGCCATTAGGTGGCAAGTGCCATTTATCCACTCTGACATCTCACTAGCCCTAATTCCACCAGTTGAAAAATCTAACCCCCAAATGGTTTAATTAATGTATTTATTCTGTGTGTGTTTGTATGTGACCACAAGGCCACATTGATGTCACTGTGGAGGTCAGAAGACAACTTGGAGAAATCAGTTCTCAATTTCTGCTGTGGAGTTCTGGACTCAAATTTAAGTTGTCAAGTTTACTGGTAACTAACCCCCTTTACCCACTGAAACATGTTAATGACTATAATTCCACCTTGAATCCACACGACGAAAATGTCTTTAAATTTTTTTAATTACATTTGTGTGTTAGGCTGTGTGGAGTTGGATTATGTACACAGCCATGGCACACACATGAAAGTCAGAACAACTGGAGGAGATCGGTTCTCTTCACCGAGTGGGTTCCAGGCTACAATTTAGTGGCAAGTCTGTACCGGCTGAACTGTTGGGGGATAGAGATGAGGAGGGGAGGGGGAATGGGAGGACCGGCAAGGCAGAGACAGGATGACTCTTTACTACAGGATGGGAATTGTGGGGTTATATGGAGTCTAGTTAATTCTCTTTCACTGTGTTGCTCAAATATTAGAAGAATAAATTCAAAATCTTTAGGCTGAGAAATTAGAACAGAGCAATCCCACAGCAGGAGGTCCTGGAAAAAGATTTTTGCTGACTTTTCCGTTCCAGCAGTTCACATGCCCGCAAGTGACCATGTATCATTGAACAGAGGGTGCAAACCAGGCACAAAGGATCTTTTGCTACTCCTCTTCACTGTCCACTTGGTGGTGTACTTGCACATCTTAGGTCTGCTTCACCTTGCTTCCTTCTCTCCCCTCCCCCCCCCTCCTGCCGGGACTAGAACAAACTTTTGGCCCCTCCCTGCTCCTCCTACTTGCTCTTTTCACCTCGTGTTTCTAGCTCACTGGTTCTGCCTCGAGGGTTTCTCCAGTCTTCCTTGCTTGTAGGACTGAATGTTACAGGACCCAGAAATATGTTCACACTTTTATGGACCTTCTACAATAGAGGCCTCCTATATAAGACGGAGACCTCTCTGGCCAACCACAACTTGAGCGTACAGCTCGACACTAACAGGACATCTCCGTCCAACTTCGCGTCTGGCTTTGTCCCATCACCGGTATCCAGCAACCTCCAAATGGGTGACTACCAGGATCCTAGCGCCTCCAGGTCCACCGAGGGTGGCTGGTCCAGTTTCGCGAGAGAAGCGAACAGCTGCAGTAACGGCCAGTTGGGAGAGACCACCGCGGCCTCAGATGGAGCTTCCCGGGACCCCTCAGGGGCCAAGGCGGTGCAGCAGTTACAACCGGAGAGTGGCGAGCTTAGCCTGCAGCAGCGGCCTCAGCAGCCTCAGCAACAAACTCAGCAACAGAAAGCGAGTAGCTCCAGCTCCCAGAGCAATTCTGATCGCTACAAGACGGAGTTGTGTCGGCCCTTTGAGGAAAGCGGCATTTGCAGGTATGGCCACAAGTGCCAGTTCGCTCATGGCTCCAGCGAGCTGCGTACCCTGTCGAGGCACCCGAAGTACAAGACGGAGCCTTGCCGCACCTTCCATAGTGTTGGCTTATGTCCCTACGGCACTCGCTGCCACTTCATCCACAACCAGCCCGAGCAGCAACCTGTGCCTTCAGAGAATACCTCTGGTGAGCCGAGCTCCTTCAATAGCTCCAATGAGCTGCACTTGGGCTTTAACCCGGAGCCGCATCCCAGGGTGCAGAGCACCAGCAATTCGGGCTTCCCGTTGGGCCGCAGCCATGCCCCCCAGACGCCTCTGCTGCTCACACACCAAGTGTTGAGCTCAGGCAGGATGCTGCCCGCATCATATCCTGTGGCCCCGCCAGCCCAGGTGGCCCCAGCAGCTCCGGCAGGTCCGGCAGCTCCGGCAGCCCCGGCAGTCCCGGCAGCCCCGGCAGCCCCGGGCCCGATGTACTGCCCATCTATTAACCCTATTCTCTACAACACCGGTAGAGTCCCGTCTGTTACCTGCCACAACAATGCCGTCACTTTCGGGCAAGAGATGGGTGGCTTCTTCGCTCCTGTGGCAATGCAGAACCACAACTTCGCCAATGCCACCGCCTATTATAACAGCCAGCAGCTGGGCCTGGCAGCTTCTGGGCAATTCCCAATGCCCCTTGCCACACCTCAGCCTGCAGCCACCATCTTAGCTCAGGCTGGTGTTGGCCCCGCGGCTGCCGCTGCCTTTGTTCCAGGGACTGTCGCTGCCGCCCTAATGGGTTCTGGCACTGCAGCCTCCACTACAGCTGGCCCTGGAGCAACCACCGCTGTCGGCAACTCCTTGGCCACCATCATCCGCACCACTGCAGAGGGTCCTGCCACTGCTGCGCAGAGTCCCGAACCTCACTTCAGCCTCCAACTGCCAGGAGCCCAGTCTGAGTCGCCAGAGTTCGATGTAGTCACCAGCACCCTGGATTCCCTGTTTGGCACCGACAACTTCGACGACTTTGTGAGCCGCTCCTCAAGTTCCAGCAGCCTCAATAACTCTGGAACTCCCAGCCGTCGTCTGCCCATCTTCAGCCGTCTTTCTGACTCCGACAAATGAGGCAAAAAAGTAACAATGGTGAGGGAGGCAGTGCTGGGGTGTTGGGGGAAATCCCTTTCTGTCGCTCCCCTTTTGAGAGCACTGGGGTGGGGGAGTGACAAAGACACAGGCAAAGGGCCTGTCTGAAAGCTTGGCCAGAACTCTATGTTGGGAGAGACACCATCCCTCTTTTGGCTTTCTTGTTTGGGTTATTATTTTCATTTTTATACTGGGGAGTTTAATTCTTGTTGAAAACAAAACGCAGGGAACTTTTTTGTGTGAAGCAATGTGTGTGTGGTTGTGAAGGTAAACCAAACAAAAAGCTTACACTGTTTTGTTTTGTTTTGTTTTTTAGGTCTCAGAAAAGCGCTATGAAACACGATGAAGAAAATGAGCCTAGTAGCATTTTTTTCTTGAAAACCTTAGTGACATCTCAGATGTGGAAGTGAATAACATTTGTCTGAGATCAGGGTCAGCAAACTATCTGGCCACCTCCTGGTTATATTGTTAGAATTCAGTAATTTGCCATGAATATGCCTTCATAGTAACCCTCAACTCCTCCATACTGTGGTTATTTCTGTATATTTTTGAAAAGAGTAATATTGGGGGTAAGAGAAGCTTACCTTCCAAAGTTTGATACTGATTTCATTGCTAGCACTTATAACCATTTCATCAGCTTTCTGGAAAACTTGGGAAGAGATTAGCTTAAACTGTTGGAGAATAACTGCTTGAGTTTTAAGTTCTGAGTTTATTTGCACAGCTGTGCCGCAAGTCAATATAAAGAAAACCATTTGTTTATGATCTTGTGAACAGTATATGCTGAGAGTTCTGTTCATGCTGTGACCATTTAGCTGATGAAAAGCAATACATGCATTCATATGTCATATTATGATTGCCATTATTAACTGGCAAAATGTGAAAATTATGCTCTTTTCATAGTTTCATATATCTTTGTAACCTTGCTTGGTAATTTTACTGTAGAGGAACAAAAAAAAGGTTTATTAAATAGTCTTCTTTCATAATTTCATATATGTGTGTAATGGCTCTGGTTATTCTCACCCTATCCTCCCTTATCTTCCTCTCAATATGGGCAGTACTAAAAGAAGGGTGTCCCCATTGGAGTTAGTACAGACACCAAATTCCTCCATTACAAGTGCCCCTACACACAGGTCCCCTTCCCATGTTTATGTCTTTTGTTTTGTTTTGTTTTGTTTTGTGATACAGTGAATTTACCCAGGGCTAGCTCCGTGCATACACATTTGATGATACTGACTCTCTTTCCTTTAGACTCTTTTACTAGATAATAGTACAACTCAAATGAGTAGGACCTTACGTACCCACCCCCCATCCATTAACTTAAAATATTGTACCTTTTCATTAATTTCCTTCGATGTTTATATAAATTCCAAAGCAACACATTTTTTTTTGAAAATTTTTTATTTGTGGGGTGAGACCACAAAGACTATTTGTGGGAATAAGTTCTTTTCTTCTACATCTTGGAGCTTGGACACTGAACTCTGGTCATCAAGCTTGCCAGCAAGTACCCACTGTTAAATGAAGACAAATAACCATTTCTGTTCCATAACGTTCTGTGACTACTGAATGGGACATTTGTGTCATCTCTTTCTTTCTTTGTAGAGCAGGCTGGCCTTGAACTCACAGAGATCTGCCTGCCTCTTCCTCCTTGAGTGCTGGGATTACAGGTGTGCACCACCACTGTCATCTGCTTCTTACAGCTGGACTTTTGATAATTTGGGGGTTCTTCTTTTTCCCCAACCTTTCTCTACTCTCCACCCCCAGTTTCACCCCTACCACTAGGTAGGAGAGAAATAAGAATAGAGGAGAGAGAGAGAGAGAGAACTCTGAATCTAATTTCTTCCTTGACTACTAACAAGTAACAACCAACTCTCCGCCTCCACCCCAGTGACCAACAACTGCCTACGCCTTATGTGTGCTTTAGCATTTATGTACCTTCTGAAAATTCCCAGAATTCCAAATGTCATAAATCTCAGAAACTGCAGCTGGCAAAACCATGCCTCTCCTATAGCACAAGGCAAATCATAGTCACCTGCGGCAGGCAGATCGAAGCAGCCCCACGTCCCCACATCTGGGATTAAAAGGAAAACATTTTTATAATATTTCTGTGTTTTTAAACCAAAATTCTTCAATTCTAACTACAGTTTCAGCTGTGGGTGACTTGTCCAAATAAGAATTCAAAGGTTAAACCCTGTCTTGATAAAAACCAAAGACAATAATAATAATAATAATAATAATAATAATAATAATAATAATAATAAAATAATGATGATGCAAAGATTTGTGAGCTGAAGAAATTGCTCAGCAGTTAAGAATACTGGCTGCTTTCCCCCAGGACCCTAATTAGATCTCAGGACTCACACGGTGGCTCCCAGAGACCTGTAAATCAAGAAGATTAGATGCCCTCTCCTGCTCTTTCCTAGCACCAGGCACATATGAGATATACATGCAGATATACATGCAGACAAAACAACCATACATATTAAATAATTTTTAAGTGCTAATGTTATGGTCATTACTGCTCAGGAATCATCATTGTCATCATAATTACTGTTATTATTAGTGTCTCACTTTGTAATTTTGACTGACTTGAAACTTACTATGTAAACCAGGCTGGCCTCAAACTCACAAATATTCACCATCTCTTTTATTTTTTATTTTGGGTTTTTTGTTGTTTTATTGTTGTTTGTTTGAGACAGGGCCTCACTCTCTGTAGCTGTAACTGCTCTGGGACTCACTAAATAGACCAGGCTGTCCTTGAACTCACAAAGAGCTGCCTGCCTCTGCCTCTAGAATATTGGGATAAAGGGATGTACCACAGCACCTGGCCTGTCTGCTTACTGGCATTTGCTACCCCCAACTCCACCCCATCCGGTTCAGTCAATACATCTGTTTAACAACCCCCCTCCTCCCCACACATAATACTTACACCAGTGTTTCTCAACCTGTGGGTCTCATATCAAATATCCTGAAATACTTATATTTGGTTTTCCCGAGACAGGGTTTCTCTGAGTAGCCTTGGCTGTCCTGGACTCACTTTGTAGACCAGACTGGCCTCGAACTCAGTGATCCACCTGCCTCTGCCTCCCTGAATGCTGGGACTGTAGGAAAGTGCATATCAGATATTTACAATAAGATTCATAACAATACCAAAATTACAGTTATGAAGTAGCAGCCAAATAATTTTGTGGATGGAGGTGACCACAACATGAGGAACTCTATTAAGTGTTCACAGCATTAGGAAGGTTAAGAATCACTGCTATATACCTTCCTTATTGTGCACAGCAAATGCATAGCCATGGCTCTAGATTCATCAGCATCCCATCAGATAGCATTAAAAGTTATATGGAAAATAAAAATTTCCTTTATTCTGTATAAACACAATGGCTGGTAAGAGCCTTTATGTGAACTCTCCTCGAGTGGAGGACAAGGAGAATGGCTTCCAAAGGAATACTTTGCAACTGTATTTCATTAGAGTCTGTCCTCCACCAAAAGGAAGGAAACAGTTGATGCAGAAGGCTCAGTGTGATGTTGGCACCACAGGCACTGTTGATTATTATGAGGCCTCTTTTTGCAGACTCTCAGTTTCTATTTTATTCATCATTCAGTTACTATTCATTGTATTCCTTGGCTCCCATAGCCTTGTAGCCATATCATAATGCAAAATCCAACTTCAAAAGTCCACGTAGTTTATTACAGTCTCAATACTGTTTAAAAGTTTAAATTCTCTTCTGAAACTCTTCTGAGACAGGTAGAGATGGGAATCTCTAACTGTAACCCCCTGTAAAATCAAAATAAAAAAAATATTACACACTCCCAATGGCACAGAATACACATTACCATTCTAGAAAGGAAGAAAGGGAGCATACTGAGGAAATACTGGACCAAAGTAAGTCTTAAAAACCAGCTGGGCAAATGCCAAACTCTGGATCTCCATATCTGATGTCAAAGCACTGTTCCGATCTCTAACTGTAAGCTTTGTTGAGTGTAACACACTTCTCTGTCTTGGGCTGTTTCCACTTCCTGTTAGCAGCTTTCCTCAGCAGGTATCCCATGGCTCTGGCATCTCCAACATCCTGGGGGTCTCCAAGGCAATCCGGGTTTCACCTTCACCTTATCTGCAAAGGCCTCTCTGGGCCTCCATCCACAGACACCCTTAACACATGCCTGGTCTCAGTGTCTTTCCTTAGCCCCTGAGGGAGATTCCACAACCCCTTTCTTCTGTCCTTGACTGTAAAACCAGAACTACAGGCTGCCAAACTCTGTGATTGTTGTGGCTGGAACATGGCCCCCTTGTTCAACTGTGTTTGCATCAGCTTTCTGCTGTTGGTGTTTTCTTTCACTGTTGAAGCTTTTCTTTAATTCCTTTTCAGGTTACCACTCCCTTTATTCCATTTGGATCAGGCTTTTCTTTCTACTTTTTATCTCCTTGAACACTACACCTTTTGACTTCCATACTACATTTCCTTTTCTTCTCAAACTGTATATTGTTTTTTCATTTTTCTTTGCTAGGGTTGCTCCTTTTCGTTATAGATCTTCATAAGAGTGAACATTAACAATCATATGACACAGTCAATACTCTTAAATTCAGTCTCAGGCACATTTTTAAGACAAAGGCAGAAATCAGCCACATTCTTTGCAAAAATATCACAAGAATGGTCTCTAGGCTGCTTACCAATATAATAGTTTCCCTCTTTGAAACTTCTTGAGCTGGGCCCTTATAGTTCGAATCAGCCTCAGAACTGTTTTCTATGCCCCTAAAAGAATGGTCCATTAAGTTGTTTAAAGTGTCAAATCATTTTTCTAGTCCAAAGTCCCAAAGTCTTCCATATTCCTTCATATTCAAGTCTATCACAACAATACTCTGCCACCTGGTACCAACTTCTGTTTTTGTTACTGTTCTGTTGCTGTGAAGAGACACCATGGCCAAGGCAACTCTTATCAAAGGAAGCATTTAATTTGGGCTGGCTTACAGTTTCAGAGATTTAGTCCATTGTCATCACAGTGGGCACATGGCAGTACTCAGGCAAGCCATGCTGCGAGAGGAGTAGCTGTGAGTTGTACATCCTGATCTACAAACATGGAGAGAGAACTGGTTCTGGCATGGGCTTCTGAAACCCTAAAGCCCATCCCAGTGACACACCTCCTCCACCACACCTACACCTACTCTAACAAGGTGACATTTTCTAATTCTCAAATAATGTCACTCCATGAAGACTAAGCATTCAAATATATGAGCCTATAGGGGCCATTCTTTCTCAAACCAACACAGCTCCTAGAGCATTCTTCTAGGTTCTAGGAATACAATGATGAAAAAAATGAATTCATTGATCATATATGCAGAACTAGAATTGGGGAGTAGGGAGTGAAATATTCTTACATGTCAATCAACTTTTCTCAAAGTGTGACTTTGTGGCCAGCAGAAGCGACAATACCTGAGACAGCTTAGAAAACGATGTTGGAATTTGCCAGAAAATGAAAATCACTTGTTGATTTCCAGGCCCAGTTCAGTGCTGTTCCCTGGTCTCAATAGTGTCATATTCAGTTAAATAATTAAATTCTTTCATTAATTTCAAAATTTTGAAAACAAAAACTTTATTTATTTACTTATTGATTTGTTTTGTGCATGTGTGTATATAAGCATGCCATGGCATCAATGTGGAAGCCAGAGGACAACTTGTGGGAGTCAGTTCTTCCCTTCCATTATGCAGGCCCCATGGATCAAACTCAGATGGTCGTCGTTGGCCGCCAACACCTTTACCTCTTGAATCATTTCATTAGCCCCCATTTTTCTATCTATCTATCTATCTATCTATCTATCTATCTATCTATCTATCTATCTAAATATTTATCTATCTATTTTGGTTTTTCGAGACAGGGTTTCTCTAGTTGTCCTGGACTCGTTTTGTAGACCAGGCTGGCCTTGAACTTACAGATATCTGCCTGTCTCTGCCTCCCTGAGTGCTGGGATTACAGACGTGTGCCACTGAGCCTGGCTTCATTTTTCTCTTTGATGCCAGAATCAAAGATAATTTGGGAGTTAGAACGACTCAAAAGTGAGACAGGAGAGAGGGCTTCTGGGGTCAGAAACCATAGATTCCATAATATGCCAGGGACACATAGACTGTAGAGATCAGGGCACAGCTGTTCATGCCCTTACCCTCTCCTACTGAATGACTACTACACTGAAATCTGCCACAATTCTTTCTACTGAGACCTGCAAGATCCTTACTTATGGTATGACTTCACATCTTTTACCAGGAAGACCAGAGACAACAGAGTGCTCACCCCCAAGCTGCTGAAAATTCATCAGAGCCTAGTTGCTGGCTGGTTATATGCACTGCCTTTAGCATATCATTCCCCTGGGACTAAGCAACCAATTATCTATAAAAGCTGCTTTTATAGGCTTTCAGTGTTCGTCACTGGCTACAAATATCTGTGTCATTCCTCTCCATGGTGATAATTGCGAGCCACTAAGGTGGAGGTAGGTATAGAGGACCCTAAAGAGACAGGCCTCTGCTTGTGCATGCCAACATTCTTATACTAGTCTCATTCACAGTCTCTCAGGTCAACTATTAGCTCAAGTATCTGTCCAAGGGACTTAGCCTTGGGCTCCACAGGAAGTAGGAAGTAGGAGGTATGGTCAGTAGTGGCATTTGGTAGCATGAGGAGAAAACGTCTTTTGGGAAGTTCTCTAGGCTCCCTGCCTGTACCACCTGTCCTGCTTGGTCCAAGATCATGTGGCATCTGACTCAGCACCCTCCAGGTTCTTCTTTCTGTCCGGGGATGCTTGTGATGCACATCAAGCTGGCCAAGTGACCATCACAGCAACTGGGTCTGCCTATTGTCATCTCTTTTCTATTGGGTTAGAGAAGAAAATTGAGGAGAAAAGAATGTGGCTGGGGTGTGTCTTTTGTCAGGACTTTTCAACATTATCCCCACCACCACCATCTCTACTTCAAACATAGCCATTTTGGCTATTCTGGCTAGTGAGCTTGCTCTGTGGATCTCTGCCTCCAGAGTCCTGAAATTACAGATGGGGCCACCAAGCCCACATGACTTTTACATGGGGACTAAGGATTGGAACTCTAGTCTTTACATTTACTCATCAATTGCTGTGTTGTCTTCCCAGATGTTAGAATGGAAAAAAAAGTAATTTTCAATAATTTTTAAATGCCTATGCTAGTGCCACAAAATGAAATTAGCTGATAATTCATTCTGCCATTGGTTACAAAGTGCCTTATATTTTTTCATTAAAATAATGTTATGAATGCTGAAGAAAGCAAAGAGCATTCTGAGGCATGGCACTAGGCACATTCATTTAAGCCCTCTGGAGACGGAGAGCAACAATGTGTTTATCTGTTCTATGGGTGGTTTTCCTGACTGCTAATGTTAAGAGAAACATTAATACAAATAACAGAAAAATACCAGGTGCTGAAGCTTTTGGATACTGGTGGGGTAAAAAGAGAGACCCTGACAATGAAGTAGAAAGAAGAAATAACTAATTGGAACAGGATACAGAATACATAGTACCATGTTAGTGGAAGAAATGTATATGTGTGGGTAAAAACAGTGCAATATGCTAAGAATCCTTTCAAGTACAGAGCACTATAAAAGCTACATGCTATGCTTAAAAGAAACAAGAATGAAAAGATCTTCTAGACACAGGGAAACAAACCTTCAGATTCTTACCATATTGTGGAGAAGGCAGACAGCAAGACTATACAGAACACAGGCACAGACTGTAAGAAGCATAACTATTCTTCTGGTGATGGGAAACACTGGAGACCAAATAAATACTCAGTAACCACATTTGTCTGATTAAATGGTAATGTTAGCCTTCATTTTCCAATTAAAGCTGCTGGTACCCTGGTTTTCATTGACATTCAGTCTTTTCTACTAGCTTCCTTTATCTCTATACTGGGAAGAACGGCCTCTAGTTTAAGGAACAAGCCAGATATGGACATGTTTCATGGACTATGACTACCTTTCTCTGACTCATTCTTCCTTAGCTACGCAACTGGCTTGTTTCCACACTTTACTCACATCTCTGCTAAAAATCCCACCCTGTCAGTAAAGCCATCTCCAAATGTCTTTCTGATTTCCCTGTGTGAAACTTTGACAGCTGGGCCAGGCTTTGCCAGCTTTGTAAGTGGCGAGGTTGACAAAGTTTGCAGAAGAGGGTCTGCAAATTGATCTGTCATCTCCACTTTTTCTTTCTTTCTTTTTTTTTTTTTTTTTTTTTTTTTGGTTTTGCGTGGCAGTAGCCTTGGCCATACTATACTAGACTCGCTTTGTAAACCAGGCTGGTCTTGAACTCCCTCTGCCTCCGTGAGTGTTGGGATGACAAGCCTGCACCACGAAGCCCAGCTTCATCTCTACTTCTTTAAATATATGTGTGTGTCTTCCCACATGCTTTTCTAAGTCGGTAAGGCACTCAAAGTTTAACATTAGCTCCGCCATGTAATGAAATCGTTTTCACAGAGAGTAGATGGAATAACAAAGCAAGTTCCAGGGTCACCATCCCATAACAAGGAGTGGAGCTGTGAAGACCACCTAAGAGAAATATTCAGAAGCTCATTCAAAGTGAATGGAAATTGGTTTGGTAAATTAGAAGGTAATGGAATACTAAAAGAAAAAAAAAAGAAAAAAGATAGAAAGGTTCAACACAGGATGGAAATTTCCCATCATTTTTATGAGCTATTTTGTCAAAAAAAAAAAGTGATATTGGGTACAGCAGTATGAATAGGCCAAAGTACCTTAGTGGTTTTAATTCACTCCTAGTACATTCTTTTGCAGTGGAGAACTGTGCACACTGTACACTTGGAGGTGACTGCCCACTCCTAAACCAAACCTAGCCCTTTCCACATGCACTACTCTATGCCTGTACTCAACTTCTGCTCATTTCTTCCAGTGTTCTGAGGGTTACCATGGATTAAAGTTCACTTGGTCCCAGTATTCACAAAACCCCAGGTGTTTCTTCACATTAGCAAAGCACCAAAATATTGCCAATTCATTGTGCCACTGGTTGCTACATATGACTACCTTCACTTTTTCCCATCTCAGGATATTTCTTCAGTCTTTAATAGGGGGATACAGTGAGGACCACATGAATATCACTGTCACGCATTCATTCTTTTACCCTTTTGTTGAGCTGCCACTGGGTACTTCAAAGGCTTCCAACCCTCCCAAGCACATTTAGTTTTCCATCAAGATTCCCCTAGGAATTCTAGCTCAATATAAATCTTGCCACATTTTCTTTTCAGTAACCTGCACGATAGGTCCTGTCTTCTACTTTTCTTTTTTATTTACCTCTACCTGTATGCTTCATCATGTTATGAAACCAATTCAAATGCCAATCTGTCATTCAGATCCACAATGGCCTCTTAGACGTTGTAAAGATCATGTTTAATCATCAATATCACACATTCACACCCTATCTTAGTTAATTTGTATTGCTGAGATGAAACACCATGACCAAAAGCAACTTGAGGAGAAAAGGATTTATTTTGCTTATACTTCCTTCCACATCTTAGCTTATCATTAAAAGCAGTAAGGGCAGGAACTGACATAGAACAGGAACCTGGAGGCAGGATCTGATGCAGAGGTCCGGGAGGGGTCCTGCTTACTGGTTTGTTCCCCATGGCTTTCTCAACCTGCTTTCTTTTTTATTCTTTACTTACATTATATCCCAACTGCACTTTCTCCTACCTTCACTCCTCCCAGTCCCCTCCCTCCTCCCCTCTCCCCTAGATACATTCCTTTTGTTTCTCAGAGAGAGACAGACAGACAGACAGACAGACAGACAGAGCAGATTTACCAGGCAAAACAAATTGCAGTAAGACTTGGCACTAACCCTCATATTGTCAGCCTGATTTCTTATAGAACTCAGGACCACCAGTCCAGGAATAGAGCCACACACAATGGGCTGGGCCCTCCCTCATCAATCACTAAGTAAGAAAATGGCCTACAGGCTTGCCAGCAGCCAGATTTTCTCAATCCAGGTTCCCTCTTCTCAGATGACTTTAGCTTCTGTCAAATTGACATAAAACTGTCCAGTACACCCCCTCTGCCTAAGGCTCAGGGATAATCATGGAAGAGATGGTAAAGAGATTGTGGGGCCAGAGGTCAGGGAGGAGTAGGGAAAAACAGCATCTTGTGGACATGACAAAAGAAACTGCAGTCATGAATTCAAAAGCCATGGTTTCCTGGACAAGACCCATATAAAAATGAAGCCAGTCAACATTCCACTAGGGATTTCAGAGAGGCTTATGAGCCCCTGCCCTTAGCTGAGGAGCTATTGACAGTTAATAGCTGGTAGAGGAGGGAGAAACACGTTTCTTTTAAGAATGTGGTTCCTAGTAGGTAAAGCATGGTCCAGTGGATGTTTCTACACTTATGCTTATATGGGCAGCACAAATTAGACTGTGTTTTTCACATTAGGAGGATTATTTTTAAAAAGAAGAAGCAGACATGAAGTTGTGAAAGGTTAAGAGGGAAGAATATCATCAAAATACAATGGGGGCATTTATGAAATTTTCAAAAAGTTAATAACACATTATACTAAAAATAGATTACAACCCATGATGGGACAGGGAAAAATCACTAAATGTCCATGATGGTGCTAAGTCCCTTGCTGAATCAATATTTCTTACCTATTTGAAGAGCAGTCCTTTATGGCCTATAAAACTGGGCAGAAGAACCACTTATTTCATGTCAAGTTTACTCAGTCAGGCTTGCCCTTCCTTAGTCTTACAATTCCTGATATTAGCGGGAAGCTCAGCTAGTGATAACCAAGTGTCACTAATAGGTTGTATAAGCCAGGGGTTTCTTTCTTTCATATTGCCTCAGGTTATAGAGACTTTGTCTTGGGGAGAATTTAGTGACATTACTCAATTTCTCTATTTCCACATCCCTCAGATTGATTCCATCCAACCTTAAGTCCCATGACTCTAAAGTGACAGATTGCAACAGGTCCTTTCATTGTTTGTTAAAATTTCTTCCCTAAAGAGAGCAGTTTCAGAGGCAGAGAACACTAAGCTGGCAATTACCAGGTCTGCATGCTGAACCATCAATTCTTACTTTCCGAACTCTAAAGGGTAGACCTAAGTAAGGGATGTCTTCTGTCACTTCTACTTCGTTGTCCCTCCTTTACTGTCTAATTCTCATGAGTTACACGTTTAGATCTCCAGAAGTGCTCTTTAGCACAGATCCATTTGGCCCCATCATTCCTTTAAGTCCAACGGGAGCCTACCACAGATGTCCTCTGAAAGACTCCACCAAACGGGGAATCGAAGCAGATTCTGAGACTTACAGCCAAACTTTGGGCAGAGTTCAGGGAGTTTTATGAAAGAAGGGAGGATAGAAGGACCCAGAGGGGACAGGAGACCCATAAGGTGACCAAAAGAGCCAAAAAATCTTGGCCCAGAAGGTCCTTCATGATGCATCAACCAAAGACCATGCACGGAGAAGACCAAAATCCCCTGATCATATGTAGCAGATTGGCAGCTCAGTCTCCATGTGGTTTTCCTAGTAAAGGGAGAAGAGATAGTCTCTGACATGAACTGAGTTTCCTGCTCCTTGATCACTTCTCCCTGGTGGGGTGACCTTACCAGGCCACAGAGGAAGAGGATGCGGGCAATCCTGATGAGACTTGATAGGCCAAGGTCAAATAGAAGAGGAGGAGGTCCTCCTCTATTAGTGGGCTATTAGTGGCCATAGGGAGAAGAGGGAGGGAGGGTGAGGCTGAGAGGAGATGAGGGAGGAGGCTACAGCTGGGATAAAAAGTAAATGAACTGTAAAATAAAATAAAATAAAATAAAATAAAATAAAATAAAATAAAATAAAATAAAATAAAATAAATGGCAAGCTGATACCTTCATATCATCTCCCCACATCATTTTTCCTGACAAATCAGAATAATGAGGAGGATACTTACTCCCTTACGTACAGCTTCTTTCTGGGCAAAGAATGCTGTTTTATGGGATAGTGATAGGTTCTGAATGGAAGGTATCATATATCGTATAATAAAATTTCGGAAGTATGTGGATATCATAAAAGAAAATAATTTATTCTGGGCAGGCTAAAGAGAACAGACATTTGGATACAATGTACTGTTCTGTTGTTACATTAACATAGTCTATAGTGGCCAGAATTGGTATAAAAGCTTTAATAGACACTGGGTGGGTATTTATTTCTTTTCCAGCCCACTGAACTCGATCCAAAGGATACGGAAGGCTAAGTAGTGTACTATGACTTGGGCAATGCTGACTGCTTGCAAATCTCCTCCTAGTAAAACATAAGGAAGGTGCTGGCTACAGAAGTCCCTCAGCCTGTGCTGGAGCTGGTGAAAAGCCTGGTACTGAGCCACACTACGAAATTCAGCACTATTAGCAGTCTGCTGAACTTCTTATTCCTAACCTCCCCTTTCTGCACCTGGTGAGAGAAATTGCTCTGGACCTCAAAACAGAACTGAACTTCCAGAGAACGGCTGTTGTTTTGCTAGAGGCAAATCATGCCTATCTGGTACATCTTTGGAAGTTACCAAGCTGTGCCGAACATTTAACAATTATTCCAAAAAACATTTAGTTTCGATGTTATGTATGTAGTGAATGTCTCAAAGAACCCACTATGGAGGGGAAAGTTTCATTCTTACATTTTCCCCCTTGGACTGTAGTTCTGAATGATAGATATTTTCCTCCGTGGAGTCAAAAGATACATAAGTATATGATTAGCTAGGCGAAAAATAGGAGAGAGAAATCAGTAGCAACAGTTCACCCATTTTCATGTTTGTGAGGATTGCTGAGTATACAAGTCAGACTGATACAGTGAAAGCTTCAGCTGTTCAATTGTCTAACTATTATAAGTAAGCTGGTAGGCTGGAGAAATGGCTCAAAAGTTTAAAAGCACTGTCTGTTCTTCCAATATTCATATCATGGCTCACAACCATCTATAGCCCCCGGCCCACGGGATCCAAAGCTCTAAAATGACCACTACAGGCAGCAAGCATTCACGTGATACACACATGCACATGCAGACAAAACACTTGTATGCATAAAATAAACAAATCTAAAACAATAAATAAGTAAACCTGTAAAAATTTTCTGGAAAGTACCAATGTTTGGATTTTAAAAGAAGATGTTTTATTGATGGCAAGTAAATAGTGCTTATGGTACAGTAGATCCCATTCATTCACTATATTTTTCTGAGTTGTCCTACATACAAATACATATTTCTAATGTAATGGCAGGTGCTCTGAAGAGAGAAAATCAGGGCACACTTGGCAGACATGAAAGTCTCTTCTACATTTTAGACCGGGGGATGATTCATTGTTCAAGTTTGTCGTCAGGCTCTCTGACTCCCACGAAGGAAGCAAGGAAGAGGTAGGCAGGAGGATATGTAGCCACCATAATCACCTTTAATGTAAACTCATTTCTCCAGGTAAGAGATCTTGTCATCTAAATGTCTGTTACCCAGGAACTCAAAGATTATGTCTCATTAGGGTGCCAGTCTGTGTCTACAAAAGGGGAAGGCCATGTTAGGTGTTGTGGTCTGAGCAGTAGCTGGATTCTGACATCACATTTTTTAGTAACATTTTATTCTCTGATCACTATGTACTTTTAAATCTTCATACTAATTCTTATGTATAGGGTTATTTATGATAGTCCAATCAACTATATGAAAACTATAATGATCAATCAAACTTTTAATCTGTTTGGAATTATTTTATTTTCTTCCTTCTCTCATAGTCTCTTGTGTTCTTCCTTCCTAGCTTGGACCTGACTTCAATTTATTTATTCCACAAAACAGGTATCAAGAAGGGGTATCTTGCCTTGGGTAAGGTAGTGCCTCAAGAATGCACCAGTGACATTCTCAACCAATGCATGAAGTAGGCTTCAAAGTGTATGCCCCTGAGGGACTCAAAGATATCTTGAGGTTTGCCATGAAGGAGATAAGGATGATAGGCATGTGCTTTGATACTGTGCTCGTGAAAGCCAGTTGAGACAAGGAAGTAAAAATATTCCACAAAACTGAATGAAGATGTAGTTTATTGTGTTGTATATATACTCTTGCTTCTTATATATTAATCACCACTTTCAAAAACAGAAGGTTCATATGAATGAAAATAAGCCTCTGATTGCCAAAGTTATAAAATCCAAACCTGATGATGAAATAAAAGTGTACAAGTTAAAGGGAAGCACTCTTATCCGGGCACAGTGACACATACCTGTGATCTCAGCACTTGAGAGGCAAAGGCAGGTGGATCTCTATGAGTCTGAGGCCAGCCTGGTCTACAAAGTGAGTCCAGGACAGCCAGTACTATAAAAAAGAAGTATAAAATTAAAACACTACAAATCATTTCTTAAAGTTTCAAAAGTTGTCTTGAATTGTGAGTCAAACAAATAAAATATCCCTTATTTATCATTAGTATATTTTATCTAAACAAATTAACATGTTTCCCTAAGTTAGTTTATAAAATTAACACAATCTCAAATAACAATGCATTTTTCCTAGAGAGAGACAATGTGAGACTAAACACCATATTCTGAAAATGTACAAGTAGGTTAACACTTGTACTGGAAACAAACAGAACTGGAACTGCACTGCCATTCACTAAAACATACCCAGAATCTACTATTTTAATGGTGGTTATGTTACATGAATAGATTGGGGGAATTCAAAACTTGAAAATCTGACCATAAAAGTACAATGCATTATGAAGTCTCTTTGTGTATTAAGTGTATATGAATGTGTGTGTATGTGGAGTCCAGAACTCAAACCAAGTGTTGTTTTCTGTCCACATGTTATTTGAGAAAGGATCTCTCACAGGCCTTAGGTTACCAAAATAAGGTAGCCTGGTTGCCTAGAGACTGAAAGAATCTGCCAGTCTCCACCTGTAATCACCTAAGTGCTGTGATTAAAAGCACAGGCATGCCAGGCACGGTGGTGCATGCTGTAATCCTGGGGAAGCAGAGGCAGGTGGATCTCTTTGAGTTTAAGGCCAGCCTAGTCTACAAAGGGAGCACAAGACAGACAAGGCTACACAAAGAAACCCTGTCTTAAAAAAAAAAAAAAAACACAACAGGCATTGCCTGACATATTTACCTGGATTCTCAGGATGGAATTTGGGTCTTCATGCTCATGTGGCGGTTAGTTTACTGACTGAGCCATCTCCATCTTCAACCCTATAAAGAAACAACTTAAATCAATGGACAAAGATAGACTTGGTAGGAATGTTATGTTATTAAATGAGATCTGTTCCTTACACCAAAGGAAATGTCTGCCTTTCAGTGTTCACATTCTTCTATTTTCAGAAAATGAGACAATTAAGCAAGAAAATAAGATGTGTACTGAAGCAAAAAAAGTTGAATTCTCTAAGGCAGAAAATTTTTCTTTTGCAATAAGATAATCATATTAAGTCAGTCTCCAAAGGACAAATATCACTTGTTTCCAAACATCTGTGGATCCTAAAGATCATGAATGCATAAAGTCATGTGTGTACACACAAAAATGTAGAACGGAAACTGGAGACAGAAAAGGAATCTAATGGGAGGGAACAAGGTTCAGCAGAACAGATGGGTGTGAAGGGAAATATGCTCAAAGTATATAACATATGTCTAGAAAAATGGTCGTGTGTAATCTGGTATAATAAAATTAAAGTGAAGTGAAATAAAATAAAGACCTTCATTTCTGTAATAAAATTAAAGATCCAAAGGGGAAAAATTCCCAAAGATATATAAGAAAGGTAAAACAAAGGAGAAAAATAGAGAGCAAGATTCACAATTAAAATATCAAAAAACGTCAATAAAGAAAATCTTGAGGAAAGAAAAAGGAACAAACAATGTTCAGACCTTAAATTCAAACTGAACAAAAAGCAAAATAAGAGAAAATGTCCTTCTAGACACAGTAACATATATGGAAACAACATGAAGAAATAACAGTAATTTGCATTCAAAAATTTAGACTGTGATCAGCACAGATTTACCACCAGAAAGACAATTTGATTTAACATTATAAAAATACAGAAATTTTATTCAGCATACTAACAAACTGAAGTCATGTGGTCAATAAAATATATATAGAATATAAATACCATTTAGTAAGTTGTAATATATTAATAAAAATACAACAAAACAAAGAACAAGAAAAGTCTCTTCGCAAGTTAAAAGCAGGAGGTAAACATTCAAAAGGACAAACTATCAAAAACTTACCTACAAAAAGAATTATCATTAACTGAAACCACAGAAGCATGTTCTTAACAATGGGTTTAAAAACAAGAGTAAATAACATTGACAGTCTAGTGGTTCATACTAAAGCAGCTAGTCTATACACTGAGAAAAGAGGGAAAGGAGAAAGAGTTGGAAAGTGTGAAAGAAAAATGTTATTATTTACAAATAATATTATTGTTAAAAACCTACATTTCCTAAAGTAATTTACAGATTAAAGAAAATCCTCATCTTAAAGACAATGACATTCTACAAAGAACGAGAAAAATATTGCCTAAACAATATCTCAAAAAACATATGTTAGAACTGCCAAAGAAAATTTCCAAGGCATATTAAAGATACACTAAACAAAATAGCATGTGATAAGCCTGACTCCGTGGTGCATGTCTGTAATCCCAGCACACGGGGAGGCAGAGGCAGGCAGATCTCTGTGAGTTTGAGGCCAGCTTGGTCTACAAAGCAATTCTAGGACAGCAAAGTCTTGGGTGGTAAAAAAGAAGCTGATGATATCACAAACTTACCTAGAGAGATGGCTGAGTAGTTAGAGCACTTGTTGCTCTTATAGAGGACAGGGATTTAACTCTCAGCACCCATGTACTGAATCACAATCATCTGTAATTGCAGTCCCTGTGGATTTGACCTCCGTGATCATTAGGCCCATGTGTTGTGCATATACACACAGGTAGGCAAAATACACATATGCATAAAATAGAAAATAAATTTAATACAAAATTTTAAAGAAGAATCACAAACACCAATGGGAGAGAATGGACAAATGCTAAAGAAAAATGTAATGGCCTCCAAATTCACTTGTGCTCAGTGGCAAAAGTGCTGGCCTAGCACGCCCAAGAGCACTTCAAGAAAACAGAAATAATACCTATTAATCAGTAAGAATCAAAATAGCAACCAAATTTAAGATACACAAAAATCTTAAGCAAGTATTTTGAGGAAATAGTATTTTGAGAAAAGCTATAGCAACCGTAAGTTTTTAGGAACCAAAAGTGTGCATGATTAGAAAAGTATAAAAGAGTTGGAGAAATATCATTTCCCCATACATTTAAATGGCAAAATTAAGAAATATGACAATACCAAGAGATCATGACTACACATAACAGTGTTCTGGTTCCTTACATTATGTTTATTGTTCATTTTAATGAAGTTATCTTTATGTCAAAATACATTTAAAACATTTTGGCACATACAGTGTTATTGGAAGCCCACCAGAAATGCCCACTCAGGCAGTTTTGGCCAACTGAAAGTCTTTGTTCCAGCTGGCTTGAACTACACAAGGTATTTGGGATCCAAATGTATACTTGAGTGTTTAGGGTAAGGTTTTTTTTTTTTTAAAAAAAAAAAAAAAAGCACATCCTGGTATCTTCATCAGCAGCTTTGGGTGGGAGTAGGAGTTTGCAGAAGTAAGTTGTTTAACAGGATAAGCTGTTGGCTGAATTGGGAGATTTGCTCAAGAAGGCGGTTTAACAGAAGCAAAGGTAAGCTGTTAGTTGGGGCATCGTGACCTCAGGTTCCTAGAATAGAGTTGGGAAAGTTTTCTCGGGATTCTCCATCAAAGAGATCAAAGTCTGGTCATCTCCTCTGGGCTCCTTGTACCATGCTGGAGATCACAGAAACATTTACCAAGACTGTATCCCTACCCTTAAGGGTCTGGAGTTTCCCAGGTGTATGGGGACTCTACAGCATGAGCTGGCAGGAGAAAACTAGGGGGTGTGCATCCAGGGTCTCAGGAAAAATCCTCTCAGACCAAAAGCTACCACATGCTCTGGCATGGATACCCATGCCAACACCCAAAAGAAGGAAAGGTAAATCATCTCTTCTGAACACCTCGGAGGTAAGTCTGGTCTGTAGGAGGTGCGTAAATTATTTTGACCTGGCCAGGTTGCACAGAGAAACCCCAAACCTGCACCTCTTCTCTCAGCCTTGCTGTTGGAAATTGACCTTCCTCACCCCTCATGCTCCAGAGTGCTCACTTTGGTCTTTAATGGCTTGAATTCTGCTCCTGGCACCAAGGTCACGGTCCTGTTGTCTGAATAGAGGTAGAGAGAGGCCTGGCCTCTCATCTAAGACACACCACTCCCACCCCTGGCCAACTAAGCAGAGTACATGAGGTGAGAAGAAAATAGACCCCTGAGCTGCTGTAAGCAGAAGTTGAGCCAGGGAAAGGGGGTAGTATTTCTCCCAGTTGTACCAAGGGGAAAAGTGGAAGTCCGATTCCTTCCCTGTCCATGGTTTAAGTCTCCTTCTCTACCAGTGAGTTATACAATTGGAAGAACCAAAATCTATCCATTTCAGAGAAGTCACAGGCACTTATCAAAGGTCAAAGTGCCTACTGCCAGGTCTGAGTACGTGAGTTTGATCCCAGGGACCAACTGATGGACCGAAAGCACTGACTCCCCCAAGTTGTCCTCTCACCTCCCCACAACTGCAGTATACCCCACCCAGAAATAAGTGTAAATACTTACTCGTTGTGCTTTGTTTTCAAAACAGTGTTTCTCTGTGTAGCTCTGGCTGTTTTGGAACTCACTCTGTAGAACAGGCTGGCCTGGAAGTCACAGTGATCTGCTTGCTTCTGCCTCCCTGGTGCTGGGATTAAAGGCATGGGCCACCACTGCCTGGGTTTTTTTTCTTTATATTATTTTAAATTATGTGTGATGGGAGGGCATACACACATGAATGCAAGTGCCCACAGAGGCCCGAGGTGTCGTGTTCCCCATGTAGCTGGGGTTACAGGGAGTTGTAAGCTGCCTGATGTGGGTGCTGGGAATGGAACTCAGGTCCTCAGGAAGAGCAGTGAGTGGTCTTAACCACTAAGCCATCTCTCCAGCCCCAAATGTGAATTTTAAACCTTATTCTAGTGGGCTGGTTAGTGGCCCACATCCATTCACCCCAACTGGTTGACCACGCCTCCCCCTGTACAACTCCCGGGACCCAGCCCCTCCCCTTTGGATGCGGCCTTATCCAGTCTCCCTGCACATGCAGCCCCGCCTCCCGATGCAAAGCCCCGCCTCTCAAGGTGCCGCCCACCACAGGGTGCCCCGCCCCAGACCCGAGTTTCTGCCCCCCTGGAAAAGGCGCCTAGCAACCCGCGCAGGACAGTGCACAGCTTTCAGCCAATCAGCGCAGCTCCCGCCCGAGACGGCCTCCTGGAGTTCGGCGACCTCACCCTCTCCTCACAGTAGGAGAGGAGCAGCCAGCGGCGGAAGCAGACCGAAGGTGTGAAGGCGGCTGTGTCTTGGGGCGGTAAACTCGGTTCAGCCAAGGGGAGGAATGCGAGGAGGGGAGCTTGGGGGTGAGGCAGAGGAGTGTGAGGACGGGAGGAGGGTCCCCCTCGAGGGAGGCCCGGTCCGGGGGCCATTTTAGCTGTGAGGCCAATCCCGGTGGTGTTCCCGGAGGCCTCCGACGGGAAAGTGGAGGTGGTGGGACTCGGGGAGGCCTCTGACGGGGGCGAACCTTACCCGAGGCCGCTGACGGGAAAGTGGAAGTGGTGGGACTCGGGGAGGCCGCTGACAGGAAAATGGAGGTGGTGGGTCTCCGGGAGGCCGCTGACGGGGGTGAACCTTACCCGAGGCCGCTGACGGGAACATGGAGGTGGTGGGACTTGGGGAGGCCACTGACAGGAAAATGGCAGAGGTGATGGTGAGCCTTGGAGAGGCCGCTGACCTGAAAGTGGAGGTGGTGGGACTCGAGGAGTCCTATGATGGGAAAATGGAGGTGGTGGGTCTCATCGAGGATGATGATGGGAAAGTGGAAGTGGTGGGTCTCAGGGAGGCCGCAGACAGGAAAATGGACTGGGTGGGTCTCGGGGAGGCTGCTGACTGGAAAGTAGAGGTGTGGATGAGCCTCAGTGAGGGCACTGATGGGAAAGTGTAGGTAGTGGTAAGCCTCGGGGAGGCCGCTGACAGGAAAATGGTGGAGGGGTGAACCTTACCTGAGGCCACTGACAGGAAAGTGGAGGTGTGAGTGAGCCTCAGTGAGGGCGGTGGCAGGAAAATGGAGGTGGTGAGTCTTGGTGAGGGCGCTGACAGGAAAGTGGAGGTGGTGAGCCTCAGTGAGGCCCTTGATGGGAAAATGGAAGTGGTGGGCCTCCATGAGGCCTCTTCTGGGAAAGTGGAGGGGGTGAGCCTCTGTGAGGCTGCTGACAGGAAAATGGCAGAAGGGGTGAAACTTCCCAGAGGCTACTGACAGGAAAGTAGAGGTGTGGGTGAACCTGGCCGTGGCCGCTGACAGGAAAATGACAGTGGTGAAATTAGCTGAGTACTGGGTCTTGAACAGGCAGACCCCTGGCTGGAAGGAAAAAAATCCTAGAGGAGTGGGAACCCTGGGAGGACTAAGCTGCCATTACAGAGATGGCCACTGGGAATGGATGGGGTTGGGGGCCAGAGGCTAGAAGCAAAAAGAAGCTGGTGGCAAGGATAAAGATGTAGGGCCCAGTGGTGGTGGCAGTGTCAGCTGCAGCACATGCTTTTTAACCAGCAGCACACAGAAGGCACAAGAAGGTGGATTTCTGTGCGTTTGAGGCCAGCTTGGTCTACCAAGTGAGTCCAGGACAGCCAAGACTACACAGAGAAACTCTATCTCGGAAAAACAAAAAGACCTAGGGAGGAGCTGGAGACAAGTTGGCTTTTCTTGGGGCTAAGGGTAAGAAGGAGTCAGGGGACTGATATTAATATCAGGGAGCAAATAGGTGGTGAGGGAGCCATGGATGAGCTGGGGAAGGGCTTAGGATTCAGGAGCTTGGGGGTTAGGTTAGGAGGAGGAGCTGAAGAGGGGCAGGGAGAGAGGAGGAAATTGGGACATTATAGGAGAAAGCTATGGGTGAATGGGGCTGGAGGTTATGAGAAGTTGAGAGGTTAGGGGTGATGAGGAGCTAGAGAGCGGGGAAGGGCAAGGAGCAAGGTGGAAATGGATGCTGAGGAGTTGGGGAGGGGTATGGAGGATCTGAGGAAGGCAGAGGAGAGGCTGAGAACGAATTTGAGTTTGGAAGAAGCCAGGTGTGAGCAGGTGCTCTGGGAGTGGTGGTCTAGGAGTAATGCAGAGGAGGAGCTGGGGACGGATTAAGAATAATGGAGATTTCAGGAGGGTGAGGAGTCTTTGGGAAAGAGTAGGAGATAACTGTAGAGAGGTGGGTGTTTGTTAGATGTTAGGAAATCCTGGGGAAGAGTCAGAGGAGAAGAGGAGCTGGGGAAGGTTCTAGGGGTGAGGAGGCTCTGGGTAGGGGCAAGGAAGATCGGGAGGTGAGGAGCTGGGAAGAGTTAACAGAGAGGAGGAACTGTGGAGCAGCTAGAAAGGAGAGACTGGAGAAGGACTAGAGATTAGATGGGGGTATAAGGAGAATGTGGGGAGTGTCCTTAGAAATGAGGAGGACCTGGGAGGGATTAGAGATGAGATGGGGGTGAGGAACTCTGGAGCCACTAGAAGCAAGGAGGAGCTGGGAGGGGCTAGAGGTGAGGAACTGAAGGGAGGCTAGGAGTGAGGAGAAGCTGGGAAGGGTTAGGAGTGATGAAGACCTGAGAGAGTGAGAGGAGTAGCTAGAGAGGGTTCAGGAGGGGCTGTGGGTGAGTTGAAGATAGACAGACTAGAAGGAATGAAGACCTACTGGGTGAGGAGGATCTGGGGAAAGGTTGGAAGTAAGGATGAGCTGGAGAGGGTTTTACCAGTAAGACTTGAGCAGAAATTAAGAAGTGAGAAGTAGCTGGAAAGGGATCGGGAGGATGTGAGGCTAACTGAAGTTGAGAACAGGAGAGAAACAGGGAACAATTAGGGTTATGGAGAAGCTGGTCAGAGGTTTTGGGTAAAGAGGAGCTGGGGAAGGGTAAGAGGCAAGGAGGAACTGGGGGTGAGGAGGTGGGCAGAGGCTAGAGATAAGGAAGATCTGGGGAAGTGTGAGGGGTAAGGAAGAAATGGGGGCTATAGAGTTGGGGAGGAGTGAGGAAGAGCTAGGGATGAGGAGCTGGGCAGTTGTAAGAAAAAAGAAGGTAAGTGGTAGCTGGGAATGGGTTGGGTAGGAGAAGCTGGGAGAACATGAGGTGAAGAATAACTGGGGAGGGGCTGGAAGTAAGGATGCAGCTATTGGTGAGGATGAGCTAGGTGGTTAGGAGGAGATGGGGATAAGGGTAAGGAGGAGCTGGGGAGAAGGGTAGGAACAAGGATGAGCTATGATGTGAGGATGATATGGGGAAGGGCTGTGAGTGAGAAGATGCTGAGGAAGTGTGGGTAACAAGGAGGGAATGGAGTAAGGAGGGGCTTGGAGAGTTGAAGCTAAGGAGGGGCTAGGGGTCAGGATCTGGGAAGGTCTTGGAGTTTAGAAGGTGCTGGGTAATAGTTTCCAAGGAGGAGGACCTGGATAGGCGATAGGATGAGGATGAGCTTTGGACAGTCTGGGGATGTTTGAGGGCAGCAAGAACTGGGGAGAACTTTAAAGCAGGGAGGAACTAGGGGATGAGGAGGTAAGGGTTCTAAAACAGCTTGGTGGAAGAAAATCTGAGAATGAGATGTAATAAGGAGGAACTGGGGAGCAGATAGAAGCAAGGTGGAACTGAAGGTGAAGAGGAGCCAGGGAGAGGTTACTGGAGTAGAGTAAGGGGTGAGGAGGAACTGGGGAGGGTATTAGGTAAGGTGGAACTGGAGGTAGGGTTGGAGTAAGGAAGAACTAGGGGATCAGAGCTGGAAGAGATTGGGAGAACAGAGTTGCTGGGGAGTGTCTGGGCTAAGAAGAACCTGGAGGGCAATGACAGGCTACATTGAGTAGGGAGTGTAAGTCCTTAGAAGTGTTGTAGAGGATTTGGGAAACTAAAAGGCATGTAAGGCTCAGTGCCTGGAAGGAGCTATGGATGAAATAGGGAGTGTGGAGCCCCAGAGCTACCGGGGCTAAGATGAGTTGGGAGCCTAAGGGCAGTGGCAAGGGGCCCAGGGAAGTTGGTTCTGGGAGCTCTGGTAGAGTTTGGGACCATGGAGGAGCTGAGGAGCAAGTACAGTACAAAATTTGGGTTGGGGGAGACAAGAAGTAACCAGAAGTGGACAGAGAGTAGGGAGTGAGTGGGGAAGCCAGGGCCTAAAACAAGAAAGAATGGGAAAAACAACTATTACTGTATAACAAAGATGGATTCAAACTGGTGATTCTCTGGTTTAAACTTCCTGCATACTGGGATCAGAGGCATATACCACCTTATTGTGCTTTTTCTGTGTTTTGTGTTTGTAAGAGAAGATATTTTGTAAGGTGGGATATTACTTTGTAGCCCAGGCTGGCCTAGTTTGGATTGGCTTTAAACTTGCAATCTTCTGCCCTTTCAACTTCAGCATTTTAGATACCAAGACCTTTCTTCCCTATAGAGGTGAGGTTGTGCTTGAATGGAACCTAGGTCTTCTTACAGGCCAGGCATGAACTCTACTAGCAAGTTACATCCCCAGTGCTTGAAAAGTTTAGCTTTTAAGATTTTGTTAGGATCAGGTTTTTGTCATTCTCATGATCTATTTTCCTAGCCATAAATATTTAACTTTGCAAATGACATACAAACTTACACATTTGTTCAAGTTTATCAAGAACTAGCAAAAAATGATAAGAAAATTTGGGTCATTGAGTAGATAGGTGCAAACATTTGCAAACCAGGTTAAACAACCATTGGATTAACTTCTTTTTACATTGACAATTGAGAAATTATTCACTTTTGATCCACTAAAGAAAGAAAATTAACCTCATTCTAATAAAAACATCTTAATTTTATATGATAATTTTCTAAGTTTACTTAAATGATGACTTTGGAGTCAGATGGTCTGAGAGATTTGTTTTTCTTACTGTGCTTTAAAACAGGAAACATACAATCATGTTTCCCCATGGACGAAATGTTTCTGAAGAATCTGAAGGAGCAACAATAGAGGAAGAAGAGCACATGATAATTTATCACTCTGATAATGATCAAGATTCCAGTGCTTCACAGACGGGTGATATTCTAGGTATAAAACGTCAAATGTTGGGGGCTAGCAAGCTGGCTCAGGGCAAAAGTGTCTTTTCCAGGCAAGCCGGAAAGGACCTGTGTTTGATCTCCAGAATCCATGAAGTAGAAGGAAAGAATTTATTTAAGAAAGCTGTCCTATGACCTCTACACTGATGTGTGTTGTAGACATGTAATAATAATGTAATTTTTTTTTAAAGATTACAAATGTTGAGTATTGATGTGTTCTACTTCTTTTGTTTTGAACCTAATGCACTTAATTTATTCCATGGACTTTGTTCTTATCTGATCTTCATGTCCCTGTATCTAATTTCTAAAAATCCATGTAGTGTATCTTGCTTTTTAAGTTCTAACATGTTAATAAGTAGTATATAACTTGCTATATAAATCATATCCTAGAAAGATCTGAAAATTTGTTTCTATGAATGGTCACAAATTCTGATTTAACTTCTTGTAATCTTTAACATTTTTTTGTATTCATTTAACTAATACAAAAGCTTAAATTGTCAAGTTTCTGAAAGAACTTCAAATATACTGTTTCTTAGCAATTTCTTTTTTCCATTTTTTATGTTTTTCGAGACAATGGTTTTTCTGTGTAACAAACCTGAATGTCCTGAGTTTGTAGACCAGGCTGGCCTTGAACTCACAAAGGTCTACCTGCCTCTGCCTCCATGTGCTGGGATTAAAAGCATGTGCCACCACACTAGGCTTTACTTCAGTTACTTAAAATGACATACTTAATGTTAAAAATGTTTTTTTTTTTCTTTTCAACAGAACTGAGTTCACCAAGTGAATCACGTGGGATGCAAAGTCCAATAGAACTCTTTATGGATGCGGGGTAATATAGTAAAAATAATTTTAATTATTTTTAAATAATTAAATGTTGTTGTTTGTAAATAATGTAGTCAAGAAATGTTTGCTTTATTTATGCAACAAGTAGTATATATAAAAAAATTTGACATTTGCTTTCTTTAAAACTATTATACCTGATGAATTCTTATTTAAACAGTGTTTGTCATAGTGTTGGATATCTAATGGGGTTTGGTGCATGCTTGGGAAATGCTCTGTTACTGAACTACAATGTCAGCTTTAATTTCTTTTCTTTTTTTTAATGTTTATGAGTGGTTTATTATTTACTTTTACGTTGTTTAAATTTTAAAGAAAATGGACATCAATGTTCAGAATCACCATAAAGGCTACAATACTGTAAATAGAGTACAATCTTGAGAACAATGAAATTTACAACACTTGCAACTTATACTCACAAAGATAGACCAAAATGCAGTGCTATTATATCAAAAGCCAAATATCCCCTTTCAATTAGTGAGGAATCCCTATAAAACAGAAACACAAACACACATGCATGTGTGTGTGTATATATATATATATATGTGTGTGTGTGTTTGTATGTATATATGTGTGTGTGTATATATATACATATGTATATATATATACATATATATATACACATATATATAAGTATATACATGTGTGTATCTATATATGTGTTTGTATGTGTACAAACACATATATATGGTATATGTTCATATATATAAGATGTGCATTTTTATAATGGAGCAGCAAAGCATGCAATCATAGATATGGTATACATGACATATATCTGTATATGAATATATTTAATTTCTTTTTAAATGTGGTTTCTTGATAGGGAAAAAGTAGAGACTATTCTTGGAAAAATTGGAGGTATGTTTTTGGAGATAATTATATTTTAATAAAATTGTTTAAAACTACACATTAATTTGCGTAGAATATGTTAACCAATGTACTATATGTCTGCTCTTTGATACGTTGTTCTCATTTATAAGATTTTTTATAAACATTTATAATTTAACATCATAGATATTTTTCCTTATACTTTTTCATAATGCTGTTAGGGATGTAACTTCAATAAAATTTCAGAAGAAAATAGATAGGAAAAGTCTTTACACTTCTTTGAGCAGATTAAGTGATATACTATTTCTATATATTGGTTTCTTCTTTTATTCTCTATATCATTTTTTTTAATTTAAGTTATTTCCTCATGTTTACACTGTCTTTCATGAGGTTAAGGCAGAATAAAACTGAAGCTTATAATATAACTACTTAATATTCTTTCTAATAAATTATAATCTAAGATGAAATCTTTGATAATCAGTAAGAAATTTAAAATCTGAGCCAAAAAAATCCTTTTTTGTTTTTGTTTTTATTCAAGACGGGGTTTCTCTGTGTGACCTTGACTGTCCTGGAACTCACCTATAGACCAGGCTGGCCCAGAACCCACATCCATTCTCCTGCCTCTTCTTCCCTGAATGCTGGGATTAAAGGCTTTTGCAACAACACTCCATCCTTTTGCTTTAAAACCAATGTTAAGGATCAGTTATATAAGCTTTCTTAGGGAGAATATTCATTGTCGTTTGTTCTGAGAAAGTCGAAACAAACAACTATAGGGCTGGCATTAACACTGGAGATTACCTGACTTAACTTCACAGTTGTTAATATTAGAGGGACAGAGAAACTCAACCAAGTGGACAGTATTCTTTTTTTTCCTCTCAATTTATTTACTTTACATCCCAAGGATGGGCCCTACTTCCTTTCTTTTCCCCTTCCCATCTTCTTTTCCCCTCCCTGAAAAACGGAACCTCTTCCCCCCAGTATCAACCCTCCCCAGCATATCAAGTCACATCAAGACTAAGGATATCCTCATCCCCAGAAGCCAGGTAAGGCAGCCCTGCCAAGGGGAAGTGATCCAAAAGCAGACAATATAGTCCATGTTAGAAAGAGCCCCCTGTCCCCTCCAGGAAACCCACATGAAGAACAAGCTGCCCATTGTGCAGAGGGCCTAGGCCCAGACCATGCATGCTCCTTAGTTGATGTCTCAGTCTATGTAAGCCCCCATGGCTCTGGGTTATTTGTCACTGTTGGTTTTCTTGTGAGGTTCCATCCCCTCCAGATCCTTCCATCTTTCCCCCAACACATCCACAGGACCCCTGGAGCTCTGCCCCATTCTTGGCTTCAAGTTGCAGCATAGGTCTTTATCAGCTGGCTGGCCTCCCAGATGACAGTCAAGTTAGGATGCTGTCTGCAATCATAGCAGAGCATCATTAATAGTGACAGGGGACGACTCTCTAATGTGGGGTGGGTCTCAGGTTGGGACAATCATTGGTTGGACATTACCTCAATCTTTGTTCCCTCTTTATCCCTGCACATCTTGTAGGCAGGGTAATTTTTGGTTCACAGGTTTTGTTGGTGGGTTTTTGTTTCCCTCCTTCCACTAGTCCTGCCTGGCGAGAAGGTGGTTGCTTCAGTCTTTGTGTCTCCCCAACACCTGTTAGGAGTGTTAGCTAGAGTCATACTTATGTCCTCCCAGGAGCCTTCCCTGTCACAGGCCTCCAGCCTGACAAAAATATATACCCCCTCAGTTTCCCTTCTTGTTCCCAGCCTTCTCACCACCACCCACTCCCCATTCTCCCCACATGTGATCCCTTGTTTCCTTCCCCATTCCTTCTCCTGCTCAGTTCCCTCTCTTCATCCACTGGGGACAGTATTCTTAAACATACTTAATAGGAGAAGGAGAAATGGCTCAGTGGTTTAAGTGCACTCATTGATCTTTCAGAGGAATGAAGTTTGATTCCCAGCATGCCAGTGGTGGCTCACAGCTATCTATGTCTAGTACATGGGGTTCCAATGTCTTCTTTGGGACTCAGTGAGACCCAGGCTCATAGTGCATAGTCCTAAATTCAGGCAACCCTCACAATACAAAAATAGTTAATATTAGGCCCCTTTAATGATAATTCATATAATTAATTGTTCGAAAGATGTGCTCTGTTTAGTGGTGTCAAAGTATGTGTTTTATAATCTGTTGTTTCATAAATGTATTATAGCTGCTGGAAATGTTTTGGATTTCAAAGATTTAAATATGGAATTTTGCTGATTGAACATACCTAGTCAGAAAATTCAAAATACTGTATGTCAATGTATGAAAATTATGTGGTATCATGTTGACAACATTTTAAAATGTAGCTTTAAATGTTTTCTATTGAGTGAATATTACTCAAATTTATGAGCATTACTCAAATTCATAATTAATTGAGTATGTGGGAACAAAGTAATTTCTTTCAATATTGAATTCTAATGAATGCTAATTTTTCATACAGCTAATGTTAACACTGCTCTTAGTGCTAAGAGACACAGAATGGAAACAGCTGCCCAAGAGGCCATTGAGGGAATTGACCAGAATATGAAACAAGTTTGGTATTCACAGGAAGATGCATTGTAAGTGGTATCTTCTTAAAAGAACCGGTTTTTTTTTAAATCAATTTTAATGTATATTTGTGGAAATCACTTACGAAAATGTTATCATCTTCCATTTATTTGAGTTTCTAGTGAAAATGGTTGACTTGACTGTTCCCTAGGCAGGTGCCTCTATGACCTCTGCTTTAATAGGGATGCTTCATAGAAGCCAAAGTAGATTATGGTTTTTTTGCTTTGAGTAAAAATTGAGGTATATTACTCCTCAATTTTTAGTATTTTATATTCACTCTTCAGATTATTTGGAAATAGTTTAGTTGAGTAGAATTTAATAATTGTTAGTTAACAATGGTCGATAGTGTAGAGAAAGGTCAATTTGAATATGTTAAACACTTAGCTCTTGCTTTATACTAAACTGTGTCTATACCAAATAGGGAAATGGAGAACTTAGTGAAACGCTTGTGCTTATAATTCTTTTGATATTTTTGTGAGAATCTACATTTGGCAGAAAAAATGAAAAATAAACTATGTGGAGAAAATATTTTGAAAATTGATAGGTTTGGCAAAACTTCTCTAGTTTTCAAAAGCTGCTGCATGAGACAGGACATTGATGTTAGGAAAAAGTACTTCTGAAATCAGTATAAATCTAATTTTACTTCTGAGTTTTTTATCAAAATATTTAAATTGCTATTATTTCCTTCTTATAGTATGATAGTATGTCAATTTAATTTTGTCTTGAATGTTGTTTCCATAATAGTATAAGAAATAGCACCATTCATTATTGTGTTTTACAGGGCGAAGCTTAATGAAGACTCTGCTCAGTTATTCATAAAACTGTTTGAGCAATGGAATTTGGATTTTCAGAAAATTCGAGAACAACATGATAAACTAATTGTTGGTCTAAGAATTATAATTAATCTATTATAAGTAAATCTCAAATAAGAATAGAGAACCTATGTGTGAAAGATGGGAGAAACAAACCCAGGTTTATTTAGAGATTGAAATCTCAAAGAGTACTTGATGTCTTAAAAATTATATCCACCTAGTATAGCCTGTAATTTTAGGAAGCTGTGAAGCCAAGGAAGGAGGATCATAACACATGAGTGGTAAAAGAATAACTTAAATTTAGGCATAATGGTTGCTAAAGAAAAATACTAAAGGCAGTCATTTTAAAATGTTTTTTTCTGAATTAAAATGGGATTTTTTTTCTAAATTTAAAATCTTGGGGATTAAGCTGTAGCTCAGAGCAACAGTGTTTGCTTTGCATATTTGAGGCCCAAAACACCACCAGCTTTTACCAAATTGTTAATACCGTTTTTCCTTTTGTATTTGTAGGATGATTTTAAAAAAGAAGAAAAAATTTTTCAAGAATCCAGATTCATTTATATGCAGAGCCTGAGAACAATTAAAAATGTCCATGAACAGTTCTTAAAGGTACACTGTACATAACAATATGTTCTTTAAAATAGAGTGTACATTTTTCCTTTCAAGACTTAAGATATTTTTCATTTTGAATGAATTGCTTCTAATTGATGTGGTAATTAGATCTGTAGCATTCTAATAGGTTCATGATGGTTATTAAAGACAGAAGATGGTAAGTTGTGAACTTTCCATAGATATATACTTTACCTGTATTATAGCTGTACTCCAAGTTTAGTCATTGTTCTTTATTGAACTGGAAAGAAAGTCTACATGTCATTTTTAAGGTCTTTTGTCTTTGTAATTCCAGTATATATTAAATAGGAAAGGTTCGAAGTAGATACGTTTTAAAAATTTAGGGCAAAGGATCCCCTGGAACTGGAGTTACAGAAAGTCTTGAGCTGCCTTGTGGGTGCTAAGAATCAAATCCAGGTCCTCTAGCCAGTGTTGCTAACTGCTGAGTCATTTCTCCAGCCTCAGGAAGGACCCAAATTTAACCCTTTTTTTGAACTGGTATTCAGCTTTTAGAATCATTGCAATGGCTAAAAATAACATTATGTATCAAATTATAACCATCAGTATTAACCCAGAACTTAGTAGTTAAAGATTTGTTACTTGAGAATTAAGTATATGCTAGTAAGTTGAGGTATAAACAATAACTTTAAAATAAACAGTTTACAGAACTTTAAAATAACTTATACACAAGCTTTTTATGTGTTTACAAATACACCTCTTGCCAGTTTGCTGTGATGTTCCCTGTAAACAGTCGGTTAATTGGTACCAAGAAAGGTATCTTCTAGATAATATCACCAGACATTACTCTTAGTGAGGAAATTTAGTATAATTTTTAATTTCTCCATAGCATGATTTTACATTAATTTATTTCTAGAATTCTACAATTTTTATCTCAATAGTGCTTCATTATTTCTTTAACTCCTATTGCTGAGACCCTACTTCATGCTATTTCATATTCTCATTATCCTTTGCTAGTACTAGGAAAACTGTTTTCTCTGTTCTTCAGTCTATGCTTTATAGTCTTGCCATGTTATATTTTTAAAACATGTCTTTCTTCCTATATATCTATAACTTCCCATTTTACATTCAGGAGAACGTCCATGACATGAATCTCTTTTGTTACATTTATTCTAATTGTCCATTAATACTCCCCTCTGCATAATCATTTTCTCTGCCCCTGCTGTCTGGCTGTACTCTTCTCCTAAAATATTGTTAATTCCTTTTTACTCATTGAAATTGGTTCCTTTGTCAAGTAAACTGTAAGCATTTCCCACTTTTGACTCTATATTTATAGGAAGCTATATTTTTATCCCCAATATATTTTTTTTGTTATTTGGTTTAAATATTTATTTTGTCTGGAAAAAAAAAAAGAGCAATTATGTATTATCCTCATTTACTTTCTCCATAGCACTTAACATGGTACTTATCACTTGGTTGATGATTTAGCTCATAGGAAAATGATTAGAAAATATTTAAAATATCCTTTTAAATGGATAACAAATGCATACAATATGAATGCTGAGGAGACTGAGACAAATGGATAGCTGGAGGGTATCCTATCTAATAGTGAGATACTGCCTTACCTAACAAATATAACATTTTAATTTTGCTATTATTTACTTGAAAAATGATCTCATAGTAAAGATTTTTTTTTTACTTTAGTAAATTCATGTCACATTGACTTTTTTGTTTGTTTTTGACACAGGGTTTCTCCACGTAACAGCCCTGGCTGTCCTGGAACTCTCTGTAGTACAGGTTGTCCTCGAACTCTCAGAGATCTGTCTTAAACTTACTAGAAATATTCACAATTTTTAGGTTTCCTGAGAAGACCCTGATTTTGTTTTTATATTTCTCACTCTCTTTTCCTTAAGAGAAAATATCTATTTTGTACAGACTAGCCCTTAAACTGCCACTCCTTCTAGTTTTGCTTGCAAACTTTGTGATACTCTGATACTTTCCCCTTTTCCCTGTCCTGGTTCCATCTTGACCTTAATACTTACTAAACTATTTCTTGAGCAAAATGTACCATTGTATCTGCTATAATTATTTTTGACTGATGTTTTGCACCGACAGTAGCAATTTGGGTCCTCTTATATTAGAATGTTTTTGACTTGAAATAATGTGTGTTACTTAACTATTTACATTTCTTTTGAATTTTATTTTACAACTTAGAACTTGAGGTGGAAACTAATTCCGTAAGACTAAGCTAGCCTTTTGTGTTTTAGGATTTGGATAAACTGGAGGAGAAGAACGATGAACTGCTTGCTGGTGCACAAAATGAAATTAAAGAGGAAATGAATAAGCTGCAAAAAAAAATTATGAGAGAATCTGTAAGTTGTATTTCAAATTGGAAAGATGAATTAATGAGAGCACTGCAATATTTTATTTCCTATGTATTAATAACATGAACTAAAACATAAACCTTTTTACAGTCTCTGTTCCTTGAACAGGAGCAGGAACAAATGGCAAACGTTCAGAATCCGTGATGTTTTATGGGAAGAATATTTGAAGAAGGAACTTAACCTAAGTTCAGATGCCAACTAGGAGACACAGTTTAAGACAAGTTCTTCTTTAAATGATAAGGCCTTTAAGCGATTAGTTTGTTTACCTTGTCCTACTTTATTTCAAATAAAACCCAGTTATGATAGTATCAAATATTCCTGTATGACAAGGATTTACCTCTTTTGTTGTTTTTTTATGAATTTTTCCTTATGCTATTGTTAATTTTGTAATTTTGTAAATTGTAAATTTATGCTATTATTTATTTTTATCAATAAAATTATTTAAAGTTGAATATTGTCTGTAGTGTTCTTATCAGTTGCAAAGGTATAAAGTCAGGTATAGAAAGTTACATTGGTTTTATTTCCTTTCTATTCCTGGCAAGGTCTTACCTTGTTGCCATGATGGTTTCTTAACAGGAAAGTAAAAATAAACTTAAGCTCAGGTAAGTCTTCAGACTGCAGCCTTCAAAGTTGTCTGAGACAACAGGCGGCCACCACTATGCCTAGTATACATTGTTGTTTAAACAAAAACCCTCCAATCCATTTTTTATACTTACTAAACTGTATAGCCCGTTCTAAGAAAATATGTTTGACTTCATGCCTTGGAATAAAACAGTTAAGACATTAATCAAGCTGACAATTTATATATACTAGGTTTTATTTTGGTTTTGATTTTTGAGACTAGGTCTTGCTATGCTGCAGTGCCAAGCCTGGAACTTGTTATGTAGACCAAGCTGGCCTCAAACTCCTAAATTCAACTGCCTCTGCTTCCCAAGTGCTTGTATTAAAGGCATGTACCACCATGCCTTGCCTACATACTAATTTAGGACATTCATGAATTTAATTTGCACAGGGGTTGGTCTGTAGTTAAATGGCACATGTTGTTAGTAACTGTTAAGAGCATCATGAGGGCAGGGCACAGCAGCATATGCCATTACTTCCAGCAGTATGGAGGAAGTCATGCATATCTCTGTGTTTGAGACCAGTTTAGTCTACCTAAGCAATTTCCAGGACAGCTGGGACTACAGAGTAAAACCCTGTCTCAGAAATGTAAAAAAGAAAGTATGAGAATAGATACTTTTTATCATTTAAGGTTATTATACCTGTCTCCAGAGATAAATTTCCAGCTGATGGGAACAGATACAGACACTCACAGGCAAACATTAGAAGAAGCTTGGGAAATTCTGGGAAGAAGGGATTGTAGGAGCCAGAGAGGTCA
>NW_026590223.1:0-3986 GCF_907164565.1 Psammomys obesus
TCTATGTGGTTCCATTGATCCTCCTTTCTGTTTCTATGCCAATACCATGCAGGTTTTATTACTGTTGCCCTGTAGTACAGCTTGAGATCGGGGATGGAGATACCTCCAGATGATCTGTTGTTGTACAGTATTGTTTTGGAGATTCTGGGTTTTTTGTTTCTCCATATGAAGCTGAGAATCTTTTTTTCAACGTCTGTAAAAATTGAGTTGGTATTTTGGTGGGAATTGCATTGAATCTGTAGATTGCTTTTGGCAGGATGGCCATTTTCACAATGTTAATCCTACCAATCCATGAGCACGGGAGATCTTTCCATCTTCTGAGATCTTCTTCAATTTCTTTCTTCAGAGACTTGAAGTTTTTCTCAAACAGGTCTTTCACTTGCTTGGTTAGAGTCACACCAAGGTACTTTATGTTATTAGTGGCTATTGTGAAGGGTGTTGTTTCCCTAATTTCTTTCTCAGCCTTTTTGTCTTTGGTGTACAGGAGGGCTTCTAATTTTTTTGAGTTGATTTTGTATCCTGCCACTTTGCTGAAGGTGTTGATCAGCTGAAGGAGTTCTCTGGGTGATTTTTTGGGTCAGTCATGTATACTATCATATCATCTGCAAATAGTGACACTTTGACCTCTTCCTTTTTGATTTGTATCCCCTTGATCTCCTTTAGTTGTCTTATTGCTCTGGCTAGGACTTCAAGTACTATGTTGAATAGATATGGAGAGAGTGGGCAGCCTTGTCTTGTCCCTGATTTCAGTGGGATTGATTTAAGTTTATCTCCATTGAGTTTGATGTTGGCTATAGGCTTTCTGTATATTGCCTTTACTATCTTTAGGTATGTGCCTTGTATCCCTGTTCTCTCCAAGACTTTAAACCTGAATGGTTGTTGGGCTTTGTCAAATGCTTTTTCGGCATCTAAGGAGATGATCATGTGGTTTTTCGCCTTTATTTTGTTTATGTGGTGGATTACATTGATTGGATTTCCATATGTTGAACCACCCTTGAATGCCTGGGGTGAAGCCTACTTGGTCATGATGGATGATATCTTTGATGTGTTCTTGGATTTGGTTTGCAAGTATTTTATTGAGTATTTTTGCATCAATGTTCATAAGAGAGATAGGTCTGAAGTTCTCTTTTTTTTTGTTGGATTTTTGTGTGGTTTAGGTATCAAGGTGACTGTGGCTTCATAGAATGAGTTTGGTAGTGTTCATTCTGTTTCTATTTTGTGGAATAGTTTGAGGAGAATTGGTATTAGCACTTCTTTGAAGGTCTGGTAGATTTCTGCGCTGAAGCCGTCTGGTCCAGTGCTTTTTAAAAGGAAGGTCCCCAGACCATAATGACCTGGTGTCCCTCTATCAATGTTTCTTTAACGTATGCTCTTTTATTTGGGGCATAGATGTTCAGGATTGTGATATCTTCCTGGTGGAATTTTCCTTTGATGAGTATGAAGTGTCCTTCCCCATCTCTTTTTATTAATTTTGGTTGAAAGTCTATTTTATTAGATATTAGAATGGCTACTCCTGCTTGTTTTTGGGTCCATTTACTTGGAAATGGACCCAATCCTTTACCCTCAGGTAATGTCTATCTTTGTGCCTTAGGTGTGTTTCTTGTATGCAACATATTGCTGGGTTTTGTTTACGTATCCAATCTGTTAATCTGTGTCTTTTTATTGGAGAGTTGAATCCATTGATATTGAGAGAGATTAATGACCAGTGGCTTTTAGATCCTTTGATTTTGATGTTGGCTGTGGTCATAAGGTTGTGTGCTTGGTTGCTTTTTGTTTTACTGTAGTAAGGTTAATTATTTCCTGTGTTTTCTTGAAAGAAGCTAATTTTCTTGGGTTGTATTTTCTCTTCCAGTGTCTTCTGTAATGCTGGATTTGTGTGTAGTTATTGTTGAAATTTGTTTTTGTCATTGAATATCTTGTTTTCTCCGTCTATGAGGACTGAGAGTTTTGCGGGGTATAGTAGCCTGGGCTGACATCTGTGTTCTCTTAGGGTCTGCATGATATCTGTCCAGGCCCTTCTGGCTTTCATAGTCTCTGTTGAAAAGTCAGTTGTGATTCTAATGGATTTGCCATTATATGTTACTTGGCCTTTTTCCCCTTGCAGCTTTTAGTATTTTTTCTTCTGTATACTTACTGTTTTGATTATTATGTGGCGGGAGGATTTTCTTTTCTGGTCAAAGTTGTTGGGTGTTCTGTATGCCTCATGTATTCTTATTGGCCTCTCCTTTAACTTGGGGAAATTTTCTTCAATGATTTTGTTGAAAATATTTTCTGGGCCTTGGAGAAGGGAGTCTTCTTTTTCCTCTATACCTACTATTCTTAGGTTTTGTCTTTTCATATTGTCTTGGATTTCTTGGATGGTCTGTGTCAGGAATTTTTTGGATTTGACATTTTCTTTGACAGATACATCGATTTCTTCCATTGTATCTTCTACACCTGAGATTCTTTCTTCCATCTCTTGTAGTCTGTTGGTTATGCTTACCTCTGTAGTTCCTGTTTTCTTCCTTAGATTCTTCCTCTTCATTATTTCCTCCATTTGTGTTTTCTTTAATTTTTCCAATTCTATCTGCAGGTCTTGAGTTGTTTTGTTTACTTCCTTCACCTGTCTGATTGTACTTTCCTGTTTTTCTTTTAGTTCCTTCAACTCTGTTTCTTTTATTTCATTCAGTGCTTTAAGCATTTCCTTTCTAAAGGCCATAAACTGTTTGGCTGCAGCTTCCTCTATTTCTTTATGGATGGCAATATTCTGTTTGAGTTTATCTTCCTCTATATCTTTACGTATCTTATTTGTTTCCTGTGTTATCATCTTCATGAGCATAGTTGTTAGGTCTTCTTCTTGGATTTCAGTTATGCTGGGGTGTCCAGGGCTACTTGCCCCTGGGTAACTGGGTTCTGGAGATGCCATATTGCTCTGTCTTTTGTTGCTTGAGCTTTTATGTTGGCCTCTACCCATTGTGCTATCCTAGGTGTTTGGGGTTATTTTCTGGTGGTTCCTGGGGATCTTGTGGTGGAGATAATCCCCTTTGCAGAAAGCTGGTTTTTCCTGAAGGAAGTCTTCCCAGCTTTTTGGGTATAGTCCCTGGATGGCTGGTGTTTTTTCAGGAGTTGCTGCTGCTCACCTCAGCAATAGAGACCTGAGTGGTATCTGTGGTCTTTGTTAGTCGAGAGGGAGAGGGTTCTCCTCTCACCCAGGGAAGTCCTGAGGACAGCTGCCCTGTTTCTGGGTTTCTTGTTGTAAATTTAATGATCAGCTGCTGTGACCCAGTTGGACATCTGGTGCGCAGCAACTGTTTGTGCCTGTGTCTGGAGCACAGCTGAGTGATGGCGTCTCACCCCACCGGTCTGGGAGACTTTTTCCAGGGAAGGACTGGGTGATTTAAGTCAGTACAGTTTTCCTCCTTCCCTGTGGAAAAAAGAGGACAGGGACTCCCAGTCTCTTTTTTGCCCTGGGGTGCACCGCTCAGTCTCTACCAGCTAGCTGGCCACAGAAACTGCCTGTGCCTGCCTTTCTGGCCTTTGGGAGCCTGGGCGTCTGCCTAAACTGGGTAATTTTTCTGAGACCTTTTCGGGGTGGGGGTGTCGGCTGAGTGCTCTGAGATCAGACCAGCCGTTTCCCTCCCTGTGGTTTTGCACCTGACAGTGACACTCAATCGTTGGTGCCCTGGGGCCCACAGTTCTATCTGAGGCAGCGAATTAGGCGCGCAGGCAGGGCTCTGTGCCAGAGCCTGGGTCCCCGGCTCTGGCTCTGGGCTGGCTCTGTGCTGGCTCCTGGGGCCCCCCACGGACCCTGAGTCTTTTCCAGGGGATGTCTGGGTGATCTAAGGTCGGTCCCAATCGTTTCCTGCACCGTGGGGTTATCTCTCGACTGGAAATTCCAGTCTCTGATGTTGTGATGTACACAGTTCAGTCTGGGACTGTGACCAGAGCACACTGGTGTGGCTCTGGGCTGGCGGCTAAGCGTCTGGCGGAACCACGATCTCTTCTGC
>NW_026590224.1:0-1417 GCF_907164565.1 Psammomys obesus
GTGCAGATAGTTGTAAGCTGCAATGTGGATGCTGGGAATTGAACCTAGGATCTCTGGAAGAGCAGCTAATGCTCTTAGATATGCTTATTTAAAATATTCTCATTAGGATAATAATAGTAACAAAACATACAAAAATAATAGGAAAGATCATATGAGACAAATTTATGCATTTTATAAATTTCTACAGAAACAGAGCATGTGAAAAACCTGTATGAAAAAAAAATCAAGTCTCTGAAGAAAGAAATAGATGACGATATCAGAAGATGGAAAGATTTCCCATGCTCATGAACTAGTAGGATTAATATAGTGAAGATGGCCATCTACACATTCAATGCAATTCCCATCAAATACCCACACAATTCTTTAGAGAACTTTAAAAAAACAATTCTCAGTTTCATATGAAAAAAAAAAAGAACAGAATTGCTTAAACAAACCTGTACAATAACAGATTTTATGGAGGTATCTCCATTCCTGATCTCATGATGTACTATAGGATAACAGTAATAAAAACTGCATGTTACTGGATTAGAAACAGAATGGTGTATCAAAGGAATCAAATGAAAGACCCAGAAATAAATCCATACACGTATGGATACTTGATTTTGACAAAGATCACAAAACAATACAATGGAGAAAGTAATATCATCTTTAACCAATGGTGCTTTTCTAATTGGATGTCTATACGTAGATAAATGCAAATAGACCCATATTATCACCCTGCACAAAACAAAAGTCAAGGTGGATGAAAGACCTCAACATAAAACTAGACACAGTACATCTGTAAGAAGACAAAGTGGGAAAAAGCCTTGAAATCATTGGCACAGGAGACAAACTTCCTGAAAAGAATACCAACTACAAAAGCTCTAGGATCAACAATTAATAAATGGGATCTCATGAAACTGACAAGCTTCTATAAAGCAAAGAACACTGTTGTCAGAACATAACAACCTACAGATTGGAAAAGGATCTTCAATAACCCTCTATCTGACAGAGGGCTGGTATCCAAAATACATATAGAATTTAAAATCTAGCCATACGTATCCTAGGCCTATATCTAAAATATTCTTAACTATACAACAAGGACATTTGCTCAACTATGTTCTTAGCAGCTCTATTCATAATAACCAGAAGCTGGAAAAAACCTAGATGTCACTCAATGTAGGATAGATACAGAAATTGTGGTATATTTACACAATGGAATAGCACTCAGCAAGCAAAAACAAGGAAATCATGAAATTTGCAGGCAAAAACGACGGGAACTAGAAAAAGATCATCTTGACTTATGTAACCCAGAAAGAGAAAGACACACTTGGCATATATGCACTCATTAGTGTTAGACCTATAATATAGAATTAAGCATACTAAAATGTAAACTCCTAAGGAAGCTAAACAAGAAGGAAGACCCTAGGGAAGATGC
>NW_026590225.1:0-7715 GCF_907164565.1 Psammomys obesus
CTATTGTTTTTGTTATTGGTGATGTGCTGCTTTAAACTTTAGTGGTCTGATAGGATGCAGGAGGTTATTGCAAATTTCTTATATCTTTTGAGACTTCCACTGTTCAAGTATATCATCAATTTTGGAGAACAATGTATGAGTTGCTAAGAAGAGGAAACAATCTTTTGTGCATGGGTGGATGTTCTGTAAACATCATTTGGGTATATTTAGTTTTTTGATGTTAGTTAGCTGCAGCATTTCTCTGTTCTGTTTGGTCAGGAGACCTGTCCATTGGTGAGAGTGATATATTCAAGTCTTCCCCTGTCAGTTTAAGAGGGCTAGGATGTGATGCAAGCTGCAGAAGGGTTTCTTTTATAACTTGGGTGCTCTTATGTTGGGGCATAGATATTAAGTATTGCAATGTTATATTGCCAAATGTTTTTTTTTAATATGTCATGTCCTTTGCCATCTTTTGATTAGTTGTTTTTGAAGTCTGTTTTGTTAGATATTAAAATTGCTATCTGAGCTTGATACTCTAATCCATTTATTTGGAATATCTTTTCCAACCATTTACCTTGAGATAATGTCTATCTTGATGTGAAGTTGTGTTTTATATATTTAGAAGAAGGGTGGATTCTGTTTTATCATCCATTTTGTGAGCCTGTGTCTTTTTATAGGGGTGAATTTGAGTCAATGGTATTAAGAGATATCAATGAACAGTGATTGTTAATCTTGGTATTTTGGTGTTGGAGGTGGTGGTGGTTTTAGCACCTTGTGTGGGGCTGTATTTATAGATACATATTGTTTAAATTTGACCTTAACATGCAACATCTTATTTTCTTCATTTGATGATTGAAAGTTTTGGGCATAGTTAGCAATTTTTCTTGGCTTCTGTTGTTTTTTAGAGTCAGAATCACACTGTCTATGTACTTCAACTTCTAGAATCTTTACTGAGAATACAGGATTAATTCCAATAGATCTGCCTTTATTTATTTCTTTGTTTGTTTTTGTTTTTTTTTTTTTCAGTTTGTCTGTTTTATTTGTTAGTGTGGTCTGTTTGATTTTTTTTCTCTTACATCTTTTCATATTCTTTCTCTGTTTTGTATATTTAGCATTTTGATTGTTCTTTGGTAATAGGACTTTCTTTTCTGGTCCTGTGTCTTTGATATTTTTGTATGCTTCTTGTGCCTTGATAGACATCTTCTTCTTTAGGTTAAGAAATTTTTCTTGTATGACTTTGTTGAAAATATCTTCTGGAACCTTGATCTCATCCTTCTTCTGCTAATCTGATTATCAGAATGTTTTGTCTTTTCATAATGTCTCAGAGTTCCTGGATGTTTTGTGATAGGGGACTTTGGATTTAACATTTTCTTTGACACATGTATCTATTTCATAATTTTTTTTTCTTTTTTCGTGGTTGTTGTTTATTTTCAGACAGGATTGCTTTTTATAGCCTTTGCTGCCATGGAATCACTTTGTAGACCAGGCTGGCCTCAAACTCACAACAGTCAAGCTGTTTCTGCTTCCCTGAGTTCTGGTATTAAAGGAGTGTGTAAACACACCTGTCTTCCATTTCTTCTATTTTGTATTCAGTGCATAAATTGATCTCCTTGATCTCTGTTTACTGTGTGAAAATTGGCTCTGTATTTTCTTGTAGTCTTTAAATTTTTCATTTCCAGGATTCCCTAAATTTCTGCATTTAAAAAATATTTTTCTTCTGTTTTTTTTAGCCTGGGATTCTCCATGTATCATTTACTGTCCTTGCCTTGCTTCGTAGATCAGGCTAGCCTCAAAGTCACAGAGTACTCTCTCCTCTACCTACGAAGGACTGGGATCACAGGTGTGCACACCATGGCCACCTTTTTTTTGCTTTCTTTATTGATTATATTTCCATATTTCCAGAATGTGTTTCATTCTGTCATTCTCCATTCAGCAGAGGCCTGGAGCTCAGCTTCCAGATGAAGAACAGTGGTTCCATTTCTCCCAGGAGCAGCTAGATCACCTCAGGGCAACACCCATGTTCACTAGATGTAGCTATGGAAAGAATTTTCTATTTACTGTTACAGGTAGCTAGCTCCTTTAGAATGAAATCACCTGTGGTAGTGGAAATTCAGGTGTTCCAGAGCCTATGGCCACGCCAAAGTGTTACCATTCTCAGTTAAGCTGCTGTGCGTTGCTCTGAGGACTTTCACCTCAGAGGTGCAGTTGAAAGTCCGTGCCTATTTGTCTTGCAACTAAGACATAGGCCTGGTAAGACACAGACCCAATGAAGCCTAGGCCCAATAGTCCAGAGAGCAGGCCCAGAGGGGGATAAATGATGAATCTTAGGGGCCATGATAGAAGGCTGATGCTATCAGGTGTCATACAACCACCAGCATGCATGCACCCTCAGCATGTTTATTTGAAGTCAGGGATTTATAAACCTTGGGCAGAGGGAAGGATTTCAAGGATGAATGTTTGATTTGATGGTGTCTAAGGATCAAGGAGACTTAGCTTAAATATTGTGCCATCATGCCTCATTTTCCATGCAGTAGCATGCTCTTATTGCAAGAAGGGGAACACAGTCCTAAATTATCCTATATATGTGGAGGAAAAAAAATCTCTGAGTACAGTTGAAAGTCACTGCTGAAGACTACTATCGTTAGCAGGCTGATCCATTTCTATGAATTCCCAGATGCTTGTTGGAGCAGTTTCCTTCTCAGGAAAAGGTTTGAATAATAATCTTCCCTGAGGGCTATGTGAGACCTTTTATAAGACTTGGAGTCATACAGATCAGGAGGCAGTTTTTAGGCCCTTCCCTGAGAAAAGAGAGTTCACCATCTTAGACCGAGTGAAAATAAATGGTTATCCAGAAATGTCAGACTTCACCCTAATCAAGCAAATCCTCACATCCCTCAAATGTTTGTTTTTTGTTTCATGGCTTTATTTGAGGATTTTAATGGTTACCTCCAATTGTTTGATTATGTTTTGCCTGGATTTCTTTATGGAATTTATTCATACCACAAAGCACAGCACATCCTTAATATACAAACATAGCTGAAAGCACAAGAAAAAGATCTTGAAACAAATTACATGAAGATGATATTGGTCATTAAAGCATTTGATACAAAAGGGGGTATTTAAGTGTATAACACAAACACACTGTTTCTTTAAAAATTGGCTTTCTTCTACTTGGCTTTTAAAAGGTTACATATTCTCACACTGATGCAGACATATACCCAATCATCAGCCAAAGAAAACAATATGGTTTACAAGTGATCCTAGCAGACATCGTTTTCTTTATCATATGAGTATGGGATAATTTTAGTAGTCAAATTAGTTTTTCTAATGTTAAAATATTTGTATGCTTTAATGGAGTCTCTTCAATTGGAACATCCCTCCACCTCCAATGCATTTTTATTGTTGGCAAAATAAAGAACAGGAATGCACAAGTTGAGTGATGGCCAGTGAGTTCTTTGATTTTGGTTTTGACTATAATCCTATTGTATTTGCTTATAGGACTGTGTTATATTTATAGGCCTATCTTTGTGTTTCCTTTTGTCAATGGTGCTATGTATACTGTATGATTTGATTAGTTATAATCTAGCTATATTGTTTCTCTTGAAAGTGATAGACCATATCTTTTTGCCTTCTGAAATTTTTTGCCTTCTGAAATTTTATTATGTTATAATTCCTTGATTTTCTGTTTATTTGGAAACTTGATTTAGAGAAACAGTTTTACCTTTCTCTTCTTGATCCTAAAGGCTCGCCTCTCCTCATTTCTTGTTATATCTGTGTTTTTAAGTTGTAGCAATAATCAATGTCTCGGTTTTTGTTACTTAAGAGATTAATAGAGTTAACACATTGTTTTTGGGGTTTTAAAACTTTCTCATATATTCCCTCTGTGTCCTAATTTGCTTCAGTTGGCAACATTTCAAAGCCTACAGTCATCTGAGGGAGCCTCAGTTAAGGGCATGCCCTCATCAGAGAAGCTGGTTGCTCTATCTTTGAGAGATTGTGTTGACAGATGATTGATGTGGGAAGGCTCTTCCACTGAGAGATGCAATATCCCTAAGTAAGTGGGCCTGAACCACATGAGACAACTACCTGTGCATGAGACAGCAGTGAAGGAAGAGACCAACCCAGAAAACATTTGCCCATTGCTTTTTCCCTAATTTTCTTCAAGCTTGACTTTCCATGCTAAGCTCCCAAAATGGTGGACTGTGATTTGACAGTACCAAACTAAACAAGTAAACCCATTCATGACCTGAGATGCTTTTTGTTGGGGAATTTAGTCACAGCAACAAAGTAGCAAATTAGAACAAAAATTATATGCAAATAGTGATTTAGCTGCTGCACAGAAACTTGGAATGTTCTTTTTTTATGGAAAGTGGAAAACATCAGGATTTAAGATGGTAAAGGCATTAAAAAGCTGTATACAGAGCTTTATCAGCTGTTCTGCTAGGACCTAGAAGATCAGAGTGTTCAGAGTAATGCAGACCGAGGAACTGAAGGTCACAGGATTTCAGTGGAAAATACACTCCATGGAAAATTAAGCTAGAGGTCATTTGTCTGATATTTTAGCTGAAAATCATAATTATTCTGCTCATACCCTGAGAACTGAGTAAGGCAAAATTTAAAAAAATGGGATGCATTTCTTATTTGGAATACTAAATCTGTTGAATGGTTATTGTTAGTGAGAGTTTCAGGACCACAGTGAAAGAGACAACTGGAGCAGAAATAAATGTAGTCTTTGGTTTGTTGAGAAAAGCATCACTAGGTAATTTCAGATGGCAGTCACGTGCTGAAACAGAGACAGTAATTTTCAAGGAGATTATCACCATCAAAGAGAAGGTCCTAGCTCTGGATTTGAAGCCTAAAATGCTGTCCATACAATAATACTCCCCACTGCTAATTCTTCTATTAATGGAAGGAGTAGCCAAAGTGATTCCTAGTGCCAGGAAGGAACTTCATATAAAACCTGCTCCAAAAGTGGTCCAAGTGTGGCACGGTCCATTCCAATTAGTCCACCCCAATGTAGAATCCAACTTGACAGTCTCACCCATGTTGTGCTGGTTCTAGAATCAAGAAAGATGCAAATTTTAAGGTAATAGATTCTTTCTTTGTAGCTTCAGTTCAGCACGGTGCCAGCCATCTGTGTTTGACAGAGTCAGATCACCAGTGAAGATACTATAAAGGTTCATTGCATGAAGCAGTGAGGGTGAAGACTGAGTTGCATCTTGACACTACAAGATGTTGAGATACCTAAGTTAGGAGACACCTACCATATAGTGCTGCCTATAGGCAGCAGAAGTAAGCAATCTTGAGGATGTATGAGATGTTTCAGGGATAGGACCATCTAAGACTTTTGAAACAGCATCAGGATTTGTTGTTTTCCTTGCTGATCTTCTTTCTTTGGTTCAGTCTTCCCTCAATATGTACACATTCCTCTCTACAAGAGTGGGAAAGGGGTATTCTGTGCATCTATGTTGGAATGATGTAAATTGCTTGTGATGTTACAAGATGTGGCACCCAAGAGATTCTCTTGTGTGTCAGAAGAGACTGTGAACATTTGAACAGTGTATGAGCTATTGCAGAATTTTAGGATCATTGAAGTTAGACTATATTTTCCTCATGGGATGACAATAAGCCTATAGTGAATTTGGTCAGAACGTATTTGATTGAATCAAAAAAGCTCCCAGAGAAGTTTATTTTTCTGTTTTTGACACTAAAGAAAAAGTTTCTTTGTATCCTTGGCTGTCCTGAAAGTTTGTATGTAGACCAAAAAGGTTATGAACTTACAGATATAACTCCAGTCTAGTGTTGGGCTTAAATTTAGTCCAACATGCCTGGCATCAACATCAACACTGGCTGCTGAGCCTGGAATGTAGCATCTTGTTTTTTTTTTTTTATAATGTTTTGTTTTGTTTTGTATATGTAAGCATAGGTTGTTGTGCTGATCTTCATCCACATCCTGCATTTGAAATTTGGCAGAGAGTATATTTAATTTCTTAGGATGGCATGTATTCATGACACTAACAGTGTCTGAGCTTTCTGAGCTTTTTGAATTGCAGGTGTGTGACAATCTTTCTACCTGTTGTATTTGTTTTTTTTAGACTTCATTTATCTATTTATTTTATTCACACTTAATTTGTTTTAATTTAAATTTATTTTTCTATAATTTATTCTCTAACATGAACTCAGCTCTTTGAACACCTCCTCCTGGGGTGTGCAGCCTTGTGAGGCCACAGAGGAATATGGTGCAGCCATCCTTGATGAGACCTGATAGGCTAGGGTCAGACAGAAGGGGACGAGTTCCTCCCCTATCAGGAGACTATGGAAAGGGCATAGGGGGAGAAGAAGGAGAGTGGGTGTGACTGGGAGAAGATAATGGACAGGGCTACAGCGGGCATACAAAGTGACTAAATTGTAAAAAATGAATAAATAAAATTTAAAAATAATTTATCTACTTAATATTCCAATTTTAGCCCCCTCCCTTGTCTCTTCCTAGTTTCACCCTCTGTTCATCCTTCACCCTTATCCCATTTCCAATTTCTCAGATAGGGGGAGCCCTCCTCTCCTACCATCTGACCCCAGCCTATCAAGGCTCACTAGGACTGCCTGCATTCTCTTCCTTTGTGATGTAGCAATGCCCCCTCTACCAGGGGGAAGTGATCAAAGAGCAGGCAACAGAGTCCATGTCAGAGCCAGTCCCTACTCTTTGTACTATGGATCCCACATGAGACTGAGCTGCCTATCAGCTACATCTGAGCAGGGGTCTGGTTCCTATTCATGAATGGTCTTTGGTGGGTGCATCAATCTCTGCAAGTCCCCATGGGCCCAAATTTTTGTACTTGTTGGTCTTCTTATGGAAGTCCTGCCAGCTCTGGGTCTTTCTACTTTCTATCCCTCCACCCTTTCGTATGATTCCTTGTGCTCTACCCAAAGTTTGGCTGTGAGTCTTAGCATCTGCATCGAACCCCTGCTGGGTAGAGTCTTTCAGAGAATATGTATGTTAGGCTCTCATCCTGTTCCCTCTCCTCAGTCACTTCTGGTGTCGACTCTATTTGCTCTTTTAAATAAGAATGACCATCCTCCATAGGGTACTCCTTTTTATTTAGCTCCTTTAGGTCTGTGGATTGTAGTATGTTTATCCTATGTTATGGCTATTATCCACTTAAAAATGAGTATGTACCATGTATGTCTTTCTGGTTTTGAAATAACTCACTTAGGATAATAATTTCTAGTTCCATCCATTTGCCTGAAAATTTCATGGTTTCCTTTTTTTTTTTTTTTTTTTTACTACCGGAGTAGAATTCCATTGTGTAAATATACCACAATTTCTATTCTGGCTATTATGTATATAGATACTATGAACATAGCTGAGCAAATATCTTTCTTGAATGGTGGAGCATCTTTTTGATATATGCCAAGGAATGGTATAGCTGGGTCTTGAAGTAACACTATTTCCAATTGTCTGAGAAAGCATCAGATTGATTTCTAAAGTGGTTGTATAAGTTTGCACTCCCACCAGCAATGGTGGATTGTTCCTCTTTCTCCACATTCTCACTAGCTTGCTGTCACTTCAGCTTTTGACCTTAGCCATGATGGGTTTAATATGGAATGTCATTTGCATTTCCATAATGACTATAGATATTGAGCATTTAATGTCCACCATTTGATATTCCTCTGTGGAGAATTCTCTGTTTAGTTCTGTACCCCAGTTTTAAAGTGGATTATTTGGATTGTTGGAATTT
>NW_026590226.1:0-1915 GCF_907164565.1 Psammomys obesus
ACTGATGAGGAGCAAGAAGAGGGGTTGATGGGAGAGATGCTAGCACCATGCCTGACAGCCTGAGTTTCAAGTTTCAGGATCCACACGGTGGAAGGAGCAAGCAGACTGCCCTTGGCAGTCGTCTGACCTCCACATGAGTTCTGAGGCACGTGAGTTCTCCCTACACATGCAGTAAGTAAGTGAACGTAAAACAATTTGGAGAAGATGATAACTTTCATGAGACTGGCTCCTCAGGCTAAGTTACAGACAGCATTCTTCATGTCTCACAGAAAGCTCTCCTAGTTTAGCCTGATCCCAAAGTATCTCAAACACTTAATTTCATTTGGCCTTGGACAAAGGTTGAGGAACTGCCAGTTCGTGGACTAACTGAGAGTCACTGTGGTTTGTGATGCTCAGAAGACATGTTCCTATTGAAATCGCATCTTCTCCAGCAACATGGCTTGGTCAACATGTCCCAACAACAGAGCCAGATGCCATCACTCATCACGACAATGAACCTCGGGAGAAATTTCAAGGAGCAACTGATGGTTGCATCATGGGAAAAAAGAAAAAAGAAAAAAGAAAAAAAAAACCACTCTCTAGATGCCCAATATCTTTAAAAAATGTCCCAATGATCATAGAAATTTCCAAGGGACCACACACATTTCCTGGCTCATACCAGGCAACTCTGTGGCAGGCCAATGCTATGGCTTCTGACTGTCACTCTGGACTCCTTGTAGAGAACAAGCAAATGTGTGTAAACCAGGGCAGGAATCAGAAGCCTTGTGTTGACATCATAATTAAAATTTCACTAGGCTTCATTGGTTCCTAAGCACAAGAAGGTTTGTCTCTACAGCCTGAAGAAATTCCTCAGCCTAGTCTGAATCACAACTCACTTTCCATCAACACTCCTAACATCATAGTCTTCTGGTCAGAGACATCTGCACATTACTCCGTTGGACTTCTGCTTTTCCTCTTTCCATCATTAACATTCACAATACCCTTCATCACTTCTCAGCTCTTCCAGGTCTCACTCATCCTCAGGTGAGACTTGATGCCTCACTCCTCTGAACTTGTACGTATCCTCTTTTACTCTTAACTTGGAGAACTGCTTGTCTCATGTGATCACTCCTGAACAATAAGATTATTAATGCCATAAAGTCCTTGAGGTATTTAAAACTAGAAAATATGTTTCCCCTTATTAACAAAATAAGCCATTAACTATTGAATGAAACCTTTAAATGCTGTTGAACTCAACAGCTTCTTATGTACAGAGAGAATACTTAATTTTCATTTACTGTAGAGTTAGGACAGCTTTGTGTGACTTCACAGAAATTGTGATAATTTGAAACTTATGGTAAGCCAGGGAACATTCTCAAAGTATATAATATCTACAGTGTATTCATATTAGCTTATATTTATTGATTGCTAAGGTCTTTTTATCTATTCTGATAAGAAGTGTTCACAGCAAAACAATAAAGCAGCTGCTTTTATTGACCGATATTTGTGGGTTTGTAAAGGAACTTTGAAGAGATTAATTTCCTTACTCAGAGACACTAAAGGTTAGGCAAGAGGGCTGTGGCCAAATCCCTTGGAGTTCACCACTACCCTATAGTCCACCTTGACTTCTGCATTTTAGAGTTCTAGCTCCTTTATTGGGAGAATTGATTTATCGCTTAGAACCTGATAGTAGATGAAAGTTGAAAGACATCTGATAACAGATAGTCTTTCCACAGCTCTCTCCTTGGCCTGAACCTCTGCTAATTACCTCTTCTGGGATTTGATGGAAACCACAAGGAAATAACATATTCTCTCCAGAAGTAACTGAAGGAAAGGTTTTGCCAGTTATCACAAGTCATAATTCACAGGTATGATCATTGCTAAAGATACAGAGTTGATTATTGAGGGTAACTGTGAGTCCTGTTGAGTTTTTGCA
>NW_026590226.1:1925-3068 GCF_907164565.1 Psammomys obesus
TCAGGATACTATGGGACTTCAATGACCAGTTGATCAGTTCTGCACTGAACACCGGCAGGAAGAATGGAAGTGAAAACACAATAATATAAATCATTCAATGAGTGTGGTGGTCTTCTGAGTAGGTGCTACTGAGGCTAAGTCTGTGAGGGTCAGGGGGACAGTGATGTGTCTGCAAAGCTGTGCTTTTTGTAAACTCAGAAATCTAAGCCTAAAGGTATTCAAAAGGTCAAGAGGTCCTGTTCCATTAGGCAATACATACTTACGTGTACATATATGTATATATATATGTTTAAATATGTGTATGTAAAATAGTATTCTTACTGCTTTGCTAGCTATTGCACACCACTGTGATTAAAAACATTTTAACAACTGAACAGTATTTGTCAACATATAAATATGAGCTAGCAATTAAAACACTGGGATTCCATGTGCTGATTGAAAATGGAGTGTTCTCTGTCTTTTGGTGTATACATAGTGAGGAGAAAGGGATCAAATATGTACAGAACAGTGTTCATACAGGAACACATGGCACTTCCTGGGATTGGAAAGAAGCATAACAGCCTCTCTACACTCTCGAAGTTTCTTGTAGGTAAGTTCACATTTTCTGAGAGTAAAACAATCACAGAATCTCAGACATGCAGAACAGTGCATCACTTGAGGGTTCCCAGGTGTGAAGAGGCAGCTAGGATGCACTCGTGACCTGTGTTCAGTCACTCTGGCTTCTTCAACACAACCTGCCCCAGCCTCACTCTGACCAACTCTGTCCCTCATCTCCTCTCAAGCTCAATTCTTTAGAGGCATGATGAGGCCATCTTACTCTCTTCATAAAGGCCCCAAAGGAAAGAATTCAAAAATTCTTCCTTCATGAGGGTGATAATACCCCCAAACACACAAAGAACTGACTGTCCAATCCACTGGCATTCAGGTCTAGTCCAGGTTGTACACTATCTGAGGACAGAGAGCTCCATCTTCAGAACACAAAACCCCTTGTCCCATGAGCTTATTAAATTAGGAAATACCAGCCTTTTTACTTTCCCCGACCACTGAAAGGTAAATATTGAAGCAGATGGGAAACAGGAGAAGAGAGCAAGGCCCTTTCATCATTATCAGTGGGAAGGGAGGGCTGTGTCTGAACACACAGAC